>NC_142797.1:82890939-82983439 GCF_049724085.1 Artemia sp. Qi Xiang Cuo
AAAAAACTTATTCTAAAAGTGTTGGGTTATCAACTTGATAAAAACTCGACGTTTGAATCCAGTTTCTACCTCAAGAAATTTGTCTCAAACGTTTCAAATAGTTCGTGGTAACGAACTGTAAGTAAGGAGCGAACCGGCTAAATAATAACCGAAACTCTAAAAAACGGAATTTTGATATATATATATATATATACACACACACACACACACACACACACACACACACACACACACACACACACACACACACACACACACACACACACACACACACACACACACACACACACACACACACACACACACACACACACACACACACACACACACACACACACACACACACACACACACACACACACACACACACACACACACACACACACACACACACACACACACACACACACACACACACACACACACACACACACACACACACACACACACACACACACACACACACACACACACACACACACACACACACACACACACACACACACACACACACACACACACACACACACACACACACACACACACACACACACACACACACACACACACACACACACACACACACACACACACACACACACACACACACACACACACACACACACACACACACACACACACACACACACACACACACACACACACACACACACACACACACACACACACACACACACACACACACACACACACACACACACACTCTCTCACTCTCTCTCTCTCTCTCTCTCTCTCTCTCTGTGTGTGTGTGTGTGTGTGTGTGTGTGTGTGTGTGTGTGTGTGTGTGTGTGTGTGTGTGTGTGTGTGTGTGTGTGTGTGTGTGTGGGGGGGAGACACACACACACACACACACACACACACACACACACACACACCTCTCTCTCTCTCTCTCTCTCTCTCTCTCTCTCTCTCTCTCTCTCTCTCTCTCTCTCTCTCTCTCTCTCTCTCTCTCTCTCTCTCTCTCTCTCTCTCTCTCTCTCTCTCTCTCTCTCTCTCTCTCTCTCTCTCTCTCTCTCTCTCTCTCTCTCTCTCTCTCCTTCCTTCCTTCCTTCCTTCCTGCCTCTCTCTCTCTCTCTCTCGCTCTCTCTCTCTCTCTCTCTCTCTCTCTCTCTCTCTCTCTCTCTCTCTCTCTCTCTCTCTCTCTCTCTCTCGCTCTCTCTCTCTCGCGCTCTCTCTCTCTCGCGCGCTCTCGCTCTCTCGCTCTCTCTCTCTCTCTCTCAGAGAGATGCTTTGCAGTTTCAAATATATAGGTTTCATCAAGTTTAGTCTTACCCCATCAAGGGTTACTACCCAGACAAAATTTTCCTGATTTTCGAAAAAAGGGGGAAACACCTCTAGTCAAGAGATCTTAATGAAAATCACACCGTCAGATTCAGCGTATCGGAGAACCCAACTATAGAGGTTTCAAGCTTCTATCTGCAAAAATGTGGAATTTTGTATTTTTTTTGGCAGAAGAAAGATCACGGGTGCGTGTTTATTTGTTTGTTTGTTTGTTTTTTGTTGTTGTTTTTTTTCCAAAGGTAATTGTATCGACCCAGTGGTCCTAAAATAGAGGGAGAGGGCTCGTTCGGACGGAAATTAAAAGTTCTAGTCCCCTTTGCTAGCGACCAAAAAAATTCGAGGGCAACTGAGCCCCCTCTTCCACCCTTTTTTTCCAACATTTTCTGATCGAAATTTTGAGATAGCCATTTTGTTCATCATAATTGAAAGGCTCAGTAACTATGCCTTTGGGTATAATATTCCCCCCCCCCCCCCCCCCTCGAGTGAAATGTCTTTAAGTCATAAAATTTGTCCATTGTTCACGCATAGTATTTGTTATTGGGATGTATGCATATATTTTTGGGTGGAGGATGGGGGACAAATGTTCTGCTGTGGGTTTTCCCTCGGGGGGAATTTTCCATGGGGAGGGAGTTTTACAGAGTTTGAACTTTTTCGCGGGAAATTACTGGGGGAATTTGCCAGAAATCTTATACAAAATTATTTTTATATGTATCGCTTTCTCTTTCCCGTCTCAATTTTACGCGCGGAGTTGTCCTCAATTGTCCGGGGTAAATTTTCAACGGGATTGAATTATCTAGAGGATATTTCCGTGGGGAGGGAGTTTCTCCGTGGAGGTGGGGTCAGAAAACGGTCAGAAATTAAATAAAAAAAACAAGTTTTTTCCCACTGAAAGTAAGAAGCAACATAAAACGTAAAACGAACAGAAATTATTAAGTATATGAAGGGGGTTGCTCCCTCCTCAACACCTTGCTATTTACGCTAAAGTCTTTTAGTACTTTAAAGAAAGTGTCTTATAGTTCTAATTAAACGGCCCTTATGTTTCAGGAGTCATTCTTAAATGACTCTTAAGTTGCTAAGGTCCTTATTGTTAACTATACGTAAACAATGAACGAATTGACTATATTACAGCTCTTGCCCAAACATTTAAACATTTTTATGATTCTTGGACTATCAGTAACAACATGGCTATCTCGCAATATCAATTGAATGCGTTTCGGGAAAAGCGGATGTCAGGGAGGGAGGGGGGCTAGCTGCCCTCAGTTACTTTTGACTCTTAATCGGAATTAGAACAAAACATTTCTAATCAAATGAGACTCTTCTAAAGTTCACAGGACCACCCTTTCCATAAAAACATTATATGCCCCTGGAGTATAACTTATAACTTTTACCCCCAAAATCTGGGGGATTCTGTCAAGCCTAAAGACCTTGTTATATGATCTTTTGACTATTTTTGGACAAATTGGTATCTCAAAATTTCTATCGGACGCATTTGGGGAAAGTACGACGTGGAGGAGCGGCTACCCTATGCTCACTTTGACTCTTAAAAGGGCACTGGGACTTCTGATTTCCAATCTAATAATCCCCCTCGAAAGTTAGTACGACCATCCCTTCCACAATACCTCTATATTCTCTCGGGGCATAACTTACAACCCTTCTGCTGAGGGCTGTGGCGGGCTGTCATCCTCAAAGACTTAATTTTCAGACCTTTTAACTACGTTGAACAAAATGGCCACCCCAAAATGTGATTGGATGTGTTTGGAGAAATTATGGCAGTACGGATAGGGGGAGGGGGCTTGTTGCCCCTCAGTCACTTTTAACTATTATAAAGGATACTGGCCCTTTCAATTTCCAATCGACTGAGCCCTTTCTGAAGTATCTACGACGAAAAATATACATCTGAAAATTTCTATTGGATACACTCGGGGAAAATACGACTTGGGGGTGGTGGCTGCCCTCCCATTACTTTGACTCTTAAAGAGGGCACTAGAACATCTGATTTGCAATTTAATGAGCCCCCTCCGAAGTTTAGACGACCACCCTTTCAATAGAAACCTTATATGCCCTCCAGGCATAACTTTACAACCGTTACACTGAGGCCTACAGAGGGGGGGGGGTCGTAATCCTCAAACACATAATTTCCAGACCTATCAACAACGCTGTACAAAATGGCTATCTCAAAATTTTTATTGGATCCGTTTCAGGAAATGATGGGTGTGGGCGTTGGGTTTGCTGCCCTCCAATCACTTTTGACTATTAAAAAGGGCACCAGCCCTCGCAAATTCCAATCAAATGAACTCTTTTTAAAATTTCTGTGACAACAAGTGTACATCTCAAAATTTCCATCTGATGTTTTTCGGAAAAACACTACGCGTGTGTGTGTGTGGGGGGAGGGGGGTATCTCCCCTCTGATCACTTTTACTCTTAAAAATGACACTAGAACTTCGGACTACCAATCCAATGAGCCCCCTCCAAAGTTTATATGACCATCCTTTCTATAAAAACCTATGTCCCCAAGCCACAACTTACAACCCTAGCCGTAAGGGTTTTGGGGTGGGAGTGTAATCCTTGAAGACATAATTCAAGAAGACTTGAAGAACATTAATTAGACTTCTCAACTAGGTTGAACATAATGGCTATCTCAAAACTTTGGATGGCTATCTCAAAATTCCATGTATTTAGGAAAATGATGTTTGTGGGAGGGGGTTGGTTGCCCTCCAATCACTTTCGATTATGAAGAAGGACATTAGCCCTTTCAATTTTCAATCCAATGAACTCTTTTTGGAGTTTTTAGGACCACTCCTTCTATACGAGGTACCCTAGTCTAAGAAAAAAAAAACTAATAATACATTTTGACCACATTGCTCTTTACTTAAGTAGCGCTATTGTGCTGCCTCTGATACTGTATTGGTTTTAACTAGATTGGTATTCCTACAAACAGTAGCCATTTTAGGCCTCATAATTGGGGGGGGGCAAGGTATACCAATAAAGTAAAGAAATGTAATGTCAGATGTCAGGGAAACTGTGGGGAAGCTGTCTCCGCTTACCCAGGCCTACAACTTCTACTGCTTACAAGTTGCTGCAGTCTGTAACCATTACTGTTTTCTTTTCTTGCACTAAATTTACGTAGGCTAGGATTCCATATATCCCTATTTCTATTGACTTAGGCATTATAATACCCTAATAAAAATACCATAATTATATCTGGGATTATGTCTTTTTATGCTTGTATCTATAAGAAAAATTCATCTCCTACCTCCATCTGTTGGTTCTACATGTACAAATACTACTATGACTGATATATTAGTCGTAAAATGAGAAACTAGCATTCCATTATTAAAACCTTCCCAACCTAAACAAGGCTTAGCAGCTTTCTCATTCATCATCAGCCCCTACTCCTTGCCCATGCACCTCATCCTTCCTGCCTAAGTAAATAAGTTATATATCACATAGTTTCATGTTTCCTATCCCGTGGAATACAAGTTTCTGAAGCTGCCATTAAGTCCAGTTCAAATGGTTTAAATTCGTCAATCAATCTTTTGATACAATAGTTGGTTGGATGCAAATAGTGTCATTTGATTTAGTCCAAAATTCTTCTGACAAACCCTGAAAGTTTCACGATACAATTAGCTTTTTCGGACATCCAGGATCAAACCTACACCCTTTTCTGTTAATAGTATGCTAGGTGTGGAATCCTGGGATGAATTTGTATTTTTACAAGATAGATCCTTTGTATAATGGAGCTTTTTCGCGTTCGCGACGTCCTTTCCCCAAGACTCGTACCATATCGTTGACATACTTCATATCCATAGAGGTTTAAATAACTGAAAGGCTATTTAAGCCTCAATTATGACATACCTGGTCGTTTTTCATATCTTCGAATTATTTCACCCTTGTATAATATAGATCTACCCATTCTAACTTATTCTAGTTAGAAAATTATTATTCTAGTTAGAATATACTTATTCTATAAACCACTCTTATTCTAGATAGAGATTTCTACTCTTATGTCTTTCGGCTGGGATCCTACTTATCTCCATTCAAATATACCATTGTATACTAATTTCAGTATCTTCGTAATATTCAATGCTTATATATCTATTAGCATAGTTTCGCCTTCCATACATAATTAATTAATAAAAAAAAACACTTAAGAAGTTTTTCAAAAAAAAAAGAAAACAGAGAGCTACATTAAACCAAAGACGAGTATAATCGTTAGTATTTTCTTTTCCTACACCACAGTATAGAAATAATAGATCTTTTATCTTTAATTATAGATCTTTTATCCTAATTATGTTATCTTTTTACAGTGTCCCGCACTGAATTTGTCTCTGTTTGGATCCCATCTATCCTATTTCTGCCAACGTAAGTACTAAAATCCTGGGCGTTTACGCGCAAATAACATTATGGTCTTTATAAGGGGGAGTTTTAATGTTTTTTTTAAGTTTGGCTAGATTTGTAATTTCTGTTAGTTTTGTGTTTCATTTATTGATTGATAGTGATTTCTGTTTGTTTTAAGTTAGAATTATTATTTGATTTTATTTACTGGCTGCTGGGATTTTGTAGGTATAACAATCTAGTTTTAACCAATACAGTGTTTGGTCGGCAAATGGCCCATAAGTTAGAATAGTACTCACATGATGATGGTAAGACGACCAACCTTATTTATGTTATTGTAAACAGTCACAGGAAATGACACAGAAAGAAATGAAAAATTTTGTGACACTTTGGATGGGAAAGAAGATTTATTTTGCGGGGAAGAATTAGAGACGGTCTTTTATAAATATGGTGGTTGAGAAGTTAGAAATAAACTACTGACGATTATGAATATGATTTTTTAAAAATAAAGGAAGTATCTAGCGATCTTAGGAAACTTTGATTCAATTCAATTTTTTTTCAATTCAGTTCTATCTATTACAAAATCTTATAACACATAACATTAATCCAAGTGGCTGCCCAAAGAAAGACATAAAAGCACTTGATACTGGGCGACCACATATATAACAAACACTTAACAAATAAAACTCTTAAAAAACGAACAAAACAAACAATAAACCAGAAATAAATAATAATAAATAAACAATCAAATTATGACCAATCTCTAATTATAAAAAAAGAAAAAAAAGAAAAAAATCATCTATGAACCAAGACCCTAAATATTTTTTTTTTCATTTTTCTTATACACAAACCAAGGTGCTCCTCCGCCCGAATGCTCACTGGAAGAAATTCCAAATCTTCTGACAGAATATTTGACAGAAAAACCTGCTCTAGTTCCACTTCTGTATTCAGTGAATAGATTATCAGCATCGCGGGTACTATAACTATGAAGTGATTTATTTTTGCTGTAAAAACCATGAAATACCTCAGGACTGATACAATTCCAGCACTGATACGAGAATATTCCTGCTTGGTAGTCACGAAGTTGCCCGACATAAGCACTTTAAGTTTATCATAACAAGCCTCAATGTAATTGAATTTTTCAAAGTATCCACCAATAAGTCGTATAGCCTTGTTCTCAAGAATTTGTACTCGTTTAAAATTTGAATAAAAGTTGCTTGACCACAACACACATCCATATGAAATGTATGGGTGGACTAAAGCATTATATAAAAGGAATAAAATTTGTGGTGGTAAAAAATTCTTCAAATGTTGAGTGGCTCCTACTCCTTGTGTGACTTTCGTTGCAACAACATCACTATGTCGTTTCCACGAAAAATTGTAATCCAGGTAGAAACCAAGGTATCGCATTTCGTGCACTTGTTTCACTGGCTCCTTCGCAAACAAAATTTTTCCATGAATATCCTGGGGCTCACCTACTCTTGAATTCGAGATAAAACTAGTTTTCGCAATATTTACAAGATTAAGCTTAAACTAGTAAAAATATGGAAACTTTTTAAAACGTGATTAACCTTCCAAATAAAACTACGTAAAGACCGACAAGAAAACGTTAATGCAGTGTCATTAGCAAACGAGGTGAGATAAGAACCTGGCAGATAAAACCTCGTCGTATCAACATATACCAAATACAGTAGAGGACCAAGCACCGAGCCTTGTGGGACTCCAAAAGCCACAGGAAATGGGGCAGAAGCGACCTGATCAATCATAACATTAATAAACTTACCATTCAAATAATTTTCAAACCATTTTAGGCATGATCCTTTTATACCCATACATTCCAATCTTCGCAATAAAATACTAAAATCTACCGTATCAAAGGTTTTTTCAAAATCGAAGAATACTGTTAGAGAAATTTCGCCCCTTTCTAGACACTTGTTTACGAAATCAACGAGGTGAATAGCAGCAAGACTAGTAGAGTGACCTCTCCGACAACCAAACTGCGTCTCACTTAACAGGCCATGCTTCCTAAGATGACCAGAAAGACGTTGGTGGACCACTTTCTCAAGTATCTTGCGGAACAACGGTAATATTGAGATTGGTCTCCATTTACCCATATCTGAAATCGAAACTTCCTTTGAAGATAGGTATTAATTTAGCTTGTTTCAAGGCATCTTGGAAGGTGCCTGTTGTTAGGAATATGTTAATAATGTGAAGCAAGGAAGGAAGTAGATACATCATTATAGCTTTAAATGTCCTTAGATTACTTTTTAATTACTGAGATTACTTTAATTACTTAGATTACTGTCCTTTAAGTTACACAATCAATCCCAGCAGAATTTAATTTAATATTCTTAGTAATTTTTATAACCTCATCACTTGTATATTTTTCAAACCAAAACTCCAATCCGCCACCCCCCCCCCCCCCGATTATCCACAAATTTATCTGAAGGAAAGTTTTTCCAATCATTTCTAGCACCCTTATGAACTGAAAATCCTATTTTTGAACATAAATAGCCGAAATGATTGGCGACAACAACTTTGTTACTTACAGACGTGCCATTAACATTAATACAAGGAGAATGGCTGTAATTTTTTCATCCCATATTCATTAATAACCTGCCACTTTGCCTTAGTATCACCTTTGTGCTCCCTGAACTTTTTACTAACATACCTCTTATTAGCATGGCGTCGCAGAAAGTTTACTCTATTTCTTGCCTTTCTGAACTCCTCGAAATCAGTCGGATCCTGAGTATTAAAAGCTTGTTCGTATAGCAGATTTTTTTTATTTCTCTCACTTTTGATTTGGTCAGTTATCTATGGCTTTCGTGGTTCATCCTTCTTCTGTCTGACAGCTCGTAAGAGACACGTTTTATCATAAATTGGCTGTAAAATAGACATGAATTTATTGTAACCAAGGGAAGAAACACTAGTTATTTCCAACACAGTGTCTCAGCTGAGATAGCTCAGTTCCTCAGCAAGTTTATCCAGGTTTTCTTTATTAAGCGCACGCACCATTATTTTCTTCGACCTAGTGTAAACTTTTTTAAGACAAGTTAACTGAGTCGCAACTAGGACCGGGATGCACAATCGCATCTGTGCAAGTATGATTCAAATAAGCAGAACCAACGAAAACATTATCAATCAGAGTAGCCGAGTGACTTGATATACGAGTCGGAACACAAGCTAAGGGGTAAAGATTATTTGAAATCATATTTTTTTTAAATCAGAATTATCAGCTATAAGATTTAAAAGCTTATAGTTAAAATCACCCATACATATAAAATACAAACCTGTATAAGAAATACAACGAAACAACCCATCAAAACCATCAATAAACTCATCCAGGCGAGCACTGTGCGGCTTATACTTTATACTAATCAAAACCTTCTTTTTTTCAATCTCGATTTCAAGAGAAAAACTTTCTATTTTACTTTCAATCCGAGTCCCCAAATCATCTATATTTGCATACGTAAAAGTTTTCTTTATAAAAATCCCAATCCACTCCTGTTCAAGGATGTCCGTTTTCTTAATTCAAAGTCACACCCTGGAAAAAAATAAGTCGAGAGAAATTGGCAAGAATTTAAAAATGTTTCATAAACACCTACAATGTCAAATTTAGAAGAAGATTCTTCAACCAACAGGAGCAAATTAAAATATCCAGTAGTTAGATGGCAATTCCATGAAAACTTATTCTTAAGAAAAGTGATAAGAATGAGTGTCGTAATTACAGAGGCATTAGATTGACTTCTGTAGGAAGCAAATTACTTAGTATGATGACACTTTTAGACTAGGAGATGGAGTAGATAAGTTCTAAGAGAAGAACAAGCTAATTTTAGGAAGGGAAGTGGATATGTCAACCAAATTCGCACTCTTAGAATATGCCTGAGTCTTGAGACCCCTTAAGTCCTCTGTCTTATAGATTATGAGCAAGCGTTTGATTCAGCCAATAAAAGAACTCTAGTGAAGGTCACATCCTTGTATGGTATACCAGATAAATACATTGAAGGGATTAGTGCTCTGTACGAGAATAACATTGCTGCGGTTAAGATAGGAAATGACGCTAGTAGCTGGTTTCTTATTGAATCAGGAGTTAAACAGGGTTGAATTCTATCCCCATTTATAAGGATTATGTTAATAGACTTTGTCCTAAAAAATACGGCAAGAACTATTGATGTAAAATAGGAATCAAATGGAAAAATAAAACTATCCTAGACTTAGATTCTGCTAGTGATTTGAGCGTCTAGATAAAAATGTTTTGTATAATGAATTATTTTTGGGGGGTTTTGAGAGTTCAGGGTGAAAGAATAGGCGTGAAAATAAATGTTCCATAAATAAAAGCTTCAATTAAGTCCCCCTATAAGAAAAGTGAAAAGAACGAGTGTGTTAATTATAGAGCACAGTATAAAGATAATAGTGTATAATTTGTATACACTATAATTTATATACTGTGTTATAGAGGACATTAGCCTGGTTTCTGTAAGAAGCACATTACTTAGCATGAAGAAACTTTTTAGACTTAGAGATGCTGTAGATGCTTTAAAAGAAGAACATTGTGGTTTTAGGAAATGGAGAGGATGCGTGGACCAGATTTCTACTCTTAGATTAATAAGTAAGAAGCCTGAATCATCAAGCCTCTTTAGACCTCAGTTTTATAGATTATGAGCAAGCGTTTGATTCAGCCGATTAAAGAGCTTTAGCGAAGATCTTATCCTTGTACGGTCTACCGGTTAAATACATTGAAGTGGTTAGTGCTACGTGTGAGAATAACATTGCTGCGGTTGAGCTAGAAATTAGGTTAGTAGCTGGTTTCGTATTGGATTAGGAGTTAAACAGGGTTGCGTTCTATTCCCATTTATATGGATCATTTTGAAGGTCTTTGTCCAAAAAGGAACACGGCAAAAGCTATGGGAGAACACAGAATCAAATGGGAAAGTAAAATTCCCCTAGATTTAGATTATGCTGATGGTTTGAGCGTACTATACGAAAATGTTACCAAAATAAGGAGGTTTTGAGAGCTTATGTTGCAAGAACAGGCTGAAAAATTAATGTTAAGAAAACTATAGATCGGGAATAAGTGAAGGCGAAGGGCGATGTTAGGTAACGAGAAGATCGATCAATTGGATAGCTTTACTTACTTAGGAAGTATTATTAGCAAAAATAATGCATGTAAGGAAGATGTTAAAGGTAGAATAGCCAAGGCCAAGGGTGTTTTTACAGTAAAAAAAAAAGTTTGGAAAAATAGAAAGATAAATCTGTGAAGCAAGATCAGAGCATTGGAAGCAACAGTGATGACATTTGTCAAATGTGATTCTGAAACAACGGCGCTCCGAAAGACGGAATAGGATTTATTAGATATTTTCCAGAGGAATTATCCACAGTTTGTTTTGGGTACCGGTCTGATTGACCATATTTCAAACTATAAGTTGTACGAAAATTTTTATTCTATCCCGGTTTCTATGGGCTATAATTAGAGAAAGGTTGAGATGGCTAAGTTCTGCGGACGAAGGATGACAAATTTCCAAAGATCGTCCTTATTCAGCCAGCTTTCTAGGGCCAAAGGAAAAGTGGATCGCCCCAAATTGGGTAGGAGGATGTCACAAAAAAAGGATTTAAGGATAAATGGGACTTCTTGGAGGTATAAAGAGGGGGACATTAAATAGATTGGAATGAAGGAAGAGCATGCATAGCTGTGCTGTCCTCGGGTGGCTTGTTGCAGCAGTGAGTTGTTAGTAGTAGTAGAAGTCTTGATAGTGATTTAAGTTCGTTTTAAGTTTTAGTTGTTAACTGACTTAATTTCTGCTCGTCTTTGGTTTAATGTAGCTCATTACATTTCTTTGAAAACCTTTTACGGAATACGTTTTTTAAATCAATTTCACTTCGCAATTAATTGTTGTCGTTTTTTTAGTTGGTCAATAAAAGAAATATTTGTAAAAACAAATTTTGGTTTTTCTCCTTAAGAATCAAGTTTTTGGATTGCTATTTATTTTTGGACCAGTTTTTCCTGCAACAAATAGTGCATAATTTTCAAGCTTCTATAGAACAGAAGCAATTCTGATACCCATCATATCTTGTGTTTTCGCCGCTTATATGTTTGAATAGATTCAGTTTCAGCTCATTTATTTGGAAAGTTGTGATTTGTTCTTAAAAAAAAAATAAAAAAAAATAAAAAATAGAACGTCAAGAATAAATGTAGCCAGTTTTGTTTCCGCTTGAGGTTCTCTTGGTCCAGAAACTTTAATTGAGGTTTCTTCACAACCTTATATTTTAATCAGATCAACACAAAAAATAATATTTCATAGTAAGTAAGTAAGTAACAATGGGTTTATTTAAAAAAAAAAAATATATATATATACATCATCGATTCCCTGAAGCAATGCTTGTGCGGGAGAAAACCCACCTAATAAATCAAAAAACCAAGAAACCAAAAAAGAAAAAAAAAAGAAAAAAGAAAAAAAAAGAAATAGAAAAAAAAAAAAAAAAAAAAAAAAAAAAAAAAATAGCTCAACAAAACGGACCCGCAAACCAAAGAAAAACAAAAAAAAAACCAACAAAAAAATAATAAAAAAAATCATATTCAGCTGCAACTAAACCCTCCTCAAAAACAAAACTTAAGTGGTGTGGAATAATCCATTCAAAATATACACATCAAAACAATGGTTCTTTAGCGACTTACGAAAATCCTGCAAACCCCCAACATTCCTCAAATCCTCTGGCAAACTCTCCCAAACTAACGGAACAACATGGCGAATTGAAAACCTAGACCTAGACGTGACCATAGCTGGTCTTCGCACCAACTGAGAAGATCGTGTCAAATGATCGTGAGTAGTAGACGCAAGACTAAACATTCCTGAAAAACATGATGGTAACTCCGAAGCTAAATATTTAAACATAAACAGAGCATTATAGAATACACATATTCCTGCCAACGGTAGAATTTTATACTCGCGGTAAAGATGCCTCACCGATGCAGATAGGTCAATTTGATTACCATAAAGAACTCTAATTGCCATATTCTGTGTTACGCAGAGCGGATGGAGGTGAGTTACGAATGTTTTCGACCAAACCATACAACAGTAAATGAGATATGGGTGAACCATAGAAAAATACAACATTCTCAGAATTTCACACGGAAAAAGATACCTAAGTTTACGCATAATACCAATATTACGAGACAATTTGCTGTTAACAGATGCAATATGGTCTTTAAAACTAAGGCTTTCATCAATTATAACACCAAGGTTATAATTGAC
The DNA here is from genome assembly GCF_049724085.1 of Artemia sp. Qi Xiang Cuo. NCBI lineage: Eukaryota > Metazoa > Arthropoda > Branchiopoda > Anostraca > Artemiidae > Artemia > Artemia sp. Qi Xiang Cuo. The sequence continues at coordinate 82,903,827 of NC_142797.1, forward strand.
CTTAATTATAATATACCAAGAATAATTATAAACAAATTTTTTTCAACAATTTTTTCTTTGATCAACTCCGATTTTCCCCTCCCTCTTCCCAAGTGAAAAAATTGGAATCTACTTGATCTCCCTGTCCAATGTTCCCTTCCAGTTTCAAGGAAGTTTCAACTGAATACCTTAGCCGTTAATGAGATATTGCAGATACGCAATTTTGACGACCTGGATGCGCGGAGTTTCTGTGGCTTTACCTCAAAATACCCCTTAGCATTCCCTGAAGATTCATACCTAGTACAAATAGTCGTTCTTGAAATATTCCAAATGTGTACTTTTGACAACTCGTACATACAGATTATATTTTGATTTATTTCAACCTTCCCCTCAACTTTCCCCAAAATTTTCAACTTAATACCCTTAGGTGCTCCTGGATTATTGCGAATGTATCATTTTGACAATCGTGATGCACTTTGCGTCTTTTGGTTTAGTTCAATATCCCCTCGACATAGCCTGAAAATTTCAACTTGATACTCTCGAACGTTCCTGAGATACTGCAAATGCGATTTTTTTAAAACCTTGAGGCAAATAGTGTCTTTGATTTGGTTCAGCACCCTTCTCACCAATCTCTAAAAGTTTAAACATAATACCCTTAAATGTTCCTGAGATAATGTTGTTTTCAAAGTTTCACAGTTTTCAGACTCTCAATTGTCACAAATCGGCAACTGAAAGCCTTAACATTTCAAAAATCTCAACAAGTATCACGATTTTACGCTTCTTAGACTTTAATTTTCACAATTCAACAAGTCAAACCCTTCACGTTTGAAGAAAAACAACATTTTTGCGAAGCTCCATAGATTTAAGAATTTAAAATTCCACATTTCGACAATTCAAAGGCTTCAAAGTTTCGAGAACCTCAACTTTTTTCCAAAGAACTACAGTTCTTAGAATCTTAAGCTTCATAATTCAACAGCTCAAAACCCCTTACATTTCAAGTATCTTACCAAGTTTTATATTTTTACACTTCTTAGACTTCAGATTTTAAAGGTTCGACATGTCAAAGCCTTCACAATTCACGAGCCTTAATAATTTTTTTCATTTTTATACTTGCGAGACTCCAAATCTTCTTTATTTGACAAATCAAAGCCTTTAAACTTCAAGAACCTTGACAAAATTAACATTTTCACACTTCTTAGACTTCAAATTTTCAGATTTTTATAAGTCAAATATTTCACATTTTAATACTTTTTAGACTCTAATTTCTGCAATTTGACAGTTCTAGGACTTGAGATTTCAAGAATTTCGACAAATTTTAAATTTCGACAAATTCATTTTAAATTTCGAAATTTTAAATTTCGAAATTTTAAAAATCGAAATTTCGACAAATTTCGACAAATTTCGACAAATTCAGAATCATTTTTCAACATGAGGAGTTCAAAACCTCTTTATATGGTTTTACATCATGACGATCGACTGCCTCTGTTAGAATGTGGATTCCCCGGCAAATTGACCCTCTTTATGTAAATTTTCATTTCTTATGGCACAAAGTGGCAGATATCAACACTACAATGTGGTACAATTTACTTTGTCATTTAAAAAGTCTTCATCTTCTGGCGATCTAGCAAGAGCTTCGGGGATCACTGCAGCATTCTTTCCATTGTCAGCTGACGATTTCTGAATATACGCAGAGCTCACTGTGGCACTCAAGTCACACTTTAGAGGTTTTTTCAACGTTGGAGGATTTAAAATTCCTGTTTTGAGTCTTAGACCTCAGTCTTAGACAAAACCTATTGGATGCATTGGAATTTCTGTTGACCTTTATTTTGACCCTTTTTGAGAAAAACTGATATTATGTAGAACAAAATAGCAGGAAATGCCACTTTGCTGAACGTAGTTAACATAGGGGGTTAAAACCACTAGCTTAGGATTTTGAACGACTCAAAATTTTTTGGTTATCCTAGGATTTCCATTCTCTGGCATTTTGGTCCTCTTATCACAGAAATTCATGTTTTATGGCAGAAAATGGAGGAACACAACATTTTTTTTAAGCTTGATCTCTTTTGTTGCTTAAGATGGACACTAGATAGACTGATTACCTGTTACATAAGCCCTCTCCCAAATTTCTATGGCCACTGGGTCGGTACAATCACCCATGGGTGGTAAAAAAAGAAAAAAAGAGGAACGTCAGTGTTACCCACGCAGAAAAAGATTTTTCTTTGTGTTTGAGGTGAGGGACTGTGATTTTTCTGTGTAGGATTGACTATAGTACACTTTTTATTTCTGTCCGATGCCTTTTTGAGGGGTTCAGGCTCTTTTTGGAAATTTGTATAAATTTGTTCTGGCAATAAGCTTTTACTACATGACGACTAGTCAAAATCATAGTTACCATTCCTGAATTGGCTTCAAATGGCAATTTCCTTTCACTAGACACACTAGACGAGCTTTTAAACATATCGTTACTATGGGTTGCTCTTTACTAATTTGTAGCTATCGCTACAAACATGATTCAAATGATTCAAACCCTTTCATTTGCAGTTCACTGAAGTTGCTTGACATCCCAATATCTGGTTGCTCTCCGGGGGGTATTTGTTTTCAATTTTCTCCTATTCTGTGTAAATAATTATAAGATAAAATCTTTTAAGTGAAAATTGCACTGAAGAAATAATTAAAATATATTTAGGTTTAATTTTTAAAATTAGAGACAAATTTAAATAACCAAAATTGTCTTTTACCAAATATCACGGATCAGGGGAAAATTCCCTTCCCCCGTCTAGGCCTATACGACGTAGTATTTTCTACTCTGTGTCTTTTGGCTTCCTTAAGTGCACACTCTTCTTCTCAATTTTTTGAGCAAAAAATTGAGTTGAGATAATTATTCAAGTAAAGACAAATTTAAACAACCGAAATTGTTTTTTTTTAGTCAAACCTCAGGAATGAGGGGTAAAATATCATTTCCCCCTTTTAGGCCGGCACCTCACTCTTTTCTACTCTTTGTTCTTCGGTTTCTTTAACTGCACACATTTTCTACTAAATTTTATTTTTAGCTTTATTGCCTATTAAAAAACCATAAGGAAAATAGATGAGCCATAAAATCCGAAAAACCAACACGGAAAAACATTGTAGTTTCCATTGCTAGTCTTTAAAGTACTAAATTGCACAAGAAATTAGTAATATTCTATTTTATTGTCAGTCAGCGTCCTCCGTTTATTTGGTTCCTTGGATGATTTGGTGGTGCTCCAGAACTAAAGTCTAGAGCCAGCCTTAGGGTTAAGACATTCGGTTCCCGAGTGAACATGTTATTGTTGTTTAGTTTAGTGATAAATGGACACACGTGATTTAACGTTGTGTTTCATTTTTTACAAATACATTGATATAAAAGTGAAAAAAGGCTGGATTGATATCACATAACTTTTTAGTATTTGCATATTGGATTGCGATTTTTAAAGATCAAGTGGAATACTGGTAATTGGTTAGCGTATTTATTACAGGCCTTGTCTTCCCTATCAAAGACTAGCCTAGTGTGTTAACAGTCTTATGCGTGACCTCCTTTAAATTAAAATTAGTTGGCTATCAACATTCATACTTAATTAGGTTAAGGAAATTTCTAGTGATTTAGTATAATGACCCCCCCCCCTGTAGCTGAATTTTAGGGGGGGGGCTTAGTTGGTCTAATCGGCACTTCCAATGCTGTGCCGGCCAGGGGGGTTGGAGCCAATTCAGCCAGGGGGGTTGGCGCCCCCTCTTCCCCCCCCCCCATATGGGCAACCATGTTAGCAAGACATAGGCCTAGGTCATAGCCTATGCACAAAGCTGATAATTCTGGGTAGAATTCTCCTTTAGCTACTGGTAAAGTTCTACCAAATCATATTATTGAGTTAGGAATAGGCCTAAAGTGAATACACCATTTGATGCCTTTTTTTATGCTGATTACAAATGTAATAGCCTAATCATTTCTATCGGAAATGAATTTCAACCCCCCCTATATATGCCTAACCCAACCTAACCCTGAATTGGCAAATATAGGGGGGAGCTGAAATTCGTTTCCTATAGAAATGATTATTATATTCATAATCAGCTTAAAAAAGGGCATTGAATGGTGTATTCACTTTAGTCCTAACTCAGTAAAATGATTTGGTAGAACTTTACCTTGCTACTTTTGCTATGTTTGAAAGGGGTTAGGAAAAAGAAACTTTCAGGGATGGGTCCACAGGCTGAAGTATGTCTGGAAGGTATTTTGAAGTACCTATCTCCACTCCTTCTCTTTCTAGAGGATCCTGAAATTTGACTAGCCTACATGACAGGTCTACCCCTAGCCTATTGAAAGTTTGACAAAACAACAATTTACATTAATTTTCAGTTATCAGTTTCTTTTTCTCTGGCTTTAGCTCTGCAAATGCAATTCCCGTTGTTTGAGTAGAATTTTAAGCCATATCAATGTGTTTTTTTTTCAAATTTAGGAAATGTATTTGCATTCTTTAAAGAATTGTATATATCAATGAATAGCTGAAAATCTAAGCTATTCACCAATATGGTTATTATTAAAATTATTTAAGATCAAACACTTGAAATTATTAGTTTATTGACTTACCTACAAGGACCTCTTTTTGGAATACTAATTATCCTGGAATCCCAAAGAAAAGTGGTCTTTCCCAAAAAGAGGTCTTTTACCCTACCCTAGTTACTATGTTTGGGAAGACCTTTGAATGGTAACTTAATTTACCTTTGGTTGATTGTCTACCAGGCAGAGTCTTATCAGTAATTTTCCTTAGCTTCAGAACTTAGGAGCCTTTTTCTATATAATGATATCATTGTAAATGCAAATTTTAGGAGCCCAAAGTTTTGTTATGCAGGTGACATCTAAAATCTTGAATTTAGTAGACTGCGAGTTAATATTCTTTTTTAAGTCAAAAGCATGGTTTTTCTGCCCAATAACTGGTAGGCTACGTTATGGCATATTTCTTTTTTTACTACCTGATTCTGTGTTACAAAGTAAATTTACAATTTAATATGAGTATTTCTTAATGAAATTAAATAGAAAAAAGAAGTTTTTTCTTAACTGAAAGTAAGGAACAACATTAAAACTTAAAACAGATGGAAATTACTCCATATAGGAAAGGTACTCCACATAGGAAAGGCTCTACTTTTTAAATCTATAAACTATTGAGGGGATCTATATACTCCAGGGGGAAAGGGACTCCATATAGGAAAGGCTCTACTATTTTAATCAATAAACTATTGAGCCAGGTTGCTCCTTACTGACAGTTCATTACCACAAACTGTTTGATATAGTTCTTGCAGTTTTTTTTGGGAGGGGGTATTGATTGTTGGTTTACTTATGACATCTACTTTTTTGTAATTGAAAATCAACTAACAATAGGGCCTATTCATTAATACAGGCAACTTCATTACACAGTGCAAAAGACAACCATATTTTCTCTACAGCAGTATTTTTGATTTGCAGAATTCATAACAGCATAGGGAGGGGGCAGCTGCCCCCCCCCTAGACCTTCAAATTTACATTGGATATGGCTGAAAAAGCAGATGGTTGGAAAAGCAGTTGATAAAAGGCCCTGCATCACACTATCAACTGCCCCCCCCCCTAGACAATATGCTGACCATGCCCATGATAGGAGAGACTTGGGTTACTTAGAATGTTCTGTTTATTTTACTTAGGTATTTCCCTAGCCTTCATCTTCACTACCAGTACAGTCCTTTTCTTCTGAAGATACATCAAATAAATGAAATGAGAGCATATTTCTGCCTTTTGTGATTGTTCTTTAATAGTGTCTCATTGGTAGATTTTGCTTTGTGATACAGTTTGATTTTTTTTTCTGCTATGACTGTCAACACTTGGCAGGACCAACAAACTCCACCTCCTCCTCTAGATGTTTTTGTGCCAAAGTTACAGTATCAAATTGGCTGATGATACAAATCTTGAAGCATTAATTGTTCATCCTTCTTTACGAGTTTTAGGAGTGTTCATCCTCCATATAGGATTGATGGTTGAGATCTTGTTGCAACTTCTGTATCTGAGTCTGAGGACAGCTCTGCTTTTCCACTGCCAGTCCTAGTTTCACTTTCTGGCCTGAAAAATCAATTTATTGTCATAAGTGAGTATATCATTAGTGAATGGGATGCCCAATTTATTCACCATCAAGCTCAAAATTGCTCTGTTGTAATGTAGTAAAGCCTGAATAGGGAAACACAGTCTTGTCCAGAAGATGTAATTTTTGATCAGAGGGTTATCCTGATATGATTGTCCTATGGCTCATGTATTGCATGAGCTGATAGATGGAATTAAAGGACGAGAAGACCAGGGTTATGTGCTTGCAGGTGTGTATAGGATGTGAAGAGGGTTTTCTGCTCAATGAAGGTTGAAGAATTGGTTCACCCACTTTCACCTCCTCCAAAGGCTAGCCAGTGAGTGTTCCCATAGTAATTCTTGGGGGTCAATTTTTCTTGTGAAGAAAAGGACAAGAGGAATTATGTTTCCAAGAGCAGAAACAGTTTTTTATTAAAACATGGAAAGAACAGAATTAAAGATTTGGATGTAGCTTCTTTGTTCTTTGTACTGGAAACATATCCCAAGGATTACTGCTTGGGACTGTTTCAAATAGAATAGAATTTATTTGCACTTGAGGCCCATAAGTCATGGCGAAATACATTAAACAAACAACAATTACACATAAAACAAGAGCCTTAACATAATCTTGAAGAAAGCTAGCTCTATCATACATGACAAGATGGAGAAATGCAGCCTTTAACCTTTCCCTTCCAATAAAGTTTTCTCTTTGGACTAATGGCGAACTATCAGCCCTCATTAATTAACAACTTTATTGCTTTTTAATTTAAACTCAGCTTAAAAAAATATAATGTCACCTCAAATCTCATTTGACTGACAATAAATACCCAGAGAAGCCAAAAATGCCCCAACTTATGGCCAAAAATTACCTGAACTGCCCTTCAACATTTCTAAATAAGCTGCCTTCAACATCTTCACTGTAGGCATTCCTTGATTTATTTACAAAGCCAAACCACATTAACTAGGCTACAACTTCTTAAAGAAAAAAAAACAAACTAAATCACCTCAACTACTACTGCTAACAACTCACCGCAGCACCAAGCTGCCTGAGGCCAAAACAGCTACACATGCTCCTCCTTCTCTATCCCTATCTAATCAAAACCTCCATCTTTACACCCTCCCAGGAAGTTTCCATTTCCCTAAAATCTTTCTTTATCACATCCTCCCACCCCAACTGGGGATGACATGCTCCCACTGTCTTTACTAATAATACTACCAAGGTAAGTGAAGCTCTCTGCCTGAGGAATCTTTTTGTTACCCAACGTCACCTTTTCAACTTCACTTATTCCCAGCTTTAGCGATTTAGTTTTCTTAACTTCAATATTAAAACCTATTCTAGTACCCTGAACTTGCAAAACCTCTAAATTTTCATTTATTTTGCTTATATGGTCATCTAGGATGCTTAAATCATCAGCATAATCCAAGTCCGGGAAAGATTTCCCCCCCATATGATTCCTTGTTCTCCCATTGCCTTTCCTGTGATCCTTAAAACAAAGTTCATCAAAATCATCCATATAAAGGGGGATAGAACACAGCCCTGCTTAACTCCTAATTTAATACAAAACCAGCTGCTAACCTCATTTCCTACCTTAACCACAGCAATTATTCTTGTACATAGCACTAATCACTTTAATTTTTTTTCTGGTATACCATACAAGGATAAGAGCTTTGCTAAAGCTCTTCTATCAACATAATTGAACGATTGCTCATAATCTATAAAACTGAGGACTAAAGGTGTTTGATAACTCACGCACTTCTCAGTTATTAAAGTAAGAGTGAAAATTTAGGCAACACATCCTTTGCCCTTTCCAAAACCGCATTGTTCTTCTCTTGTAACTTTGTCTACAGCATCTCTCAATCTAAAAACAATCATATTATTGAGTAATTTGCTAGCTACAGAGACCAAGGTAATGCTTCAATTATTACCACACTCACTCTTACAGCCTTCCTTATACAGTGGTTTAACTAGGGTTTTACTAAAATCGCTAGGTGCTTCCCCCTTTTCAGAAGTCATATTTATAATCTTCAATAACTTATTTCTAACCTCAGAGCCACCATAGTTAAGAAGCTCAATTACCACACTATCAGCGCCTGGGGCCTTATTATTTTTTAATCCTTTTATTATTGTAGCTAATTCTTCCTTCACATCCGGGGTATCACAAATTTTTTCATTTTCCTCTATATCTTTTCCTGCAACTATCTCAGATTAGCACATTCTCAAGTTGTTCCGCCTATCTCTCTTTAACTCTTTCTTTATCACTGAATGTGTCCCCGTTTCTGTCTTTAATTGGGGCAAATCTGGATTGACTACTCCCTCTCAAGTTACTAACATGCCAGTACAATATTTTACTATTATACCTTCTAGCTGCATCTTCCAGATCCTCAGCAATTTTATCCATGCCTCCACTTATGCTTCCTTAGTTCATATTTTACAGCTTTCTCCACTTTCTTTATATTCCTCTTATTTTCATATGATTTATCACTCAGATAATTCTTGTATAAGCCCCTTCTCCTCTTTATTAAACATAAAGCTTTTTCACTAATGTTTCAAGCTGCGTTCCTAACTTTCTTCCCTAAGACACCATCAGCAACTTCTCAAGTTATTTTCCTAAAAGTATTCCATCCATCTTCTACATTGTCAAATTTTAAACTCTCCTGTTTATTATTCAACTGTTCCTGGAAAGTTTCTCTCAAATTCTCAGCGTGGAGTTAACCAACATCATAACTTCCCGGGAGGTAGTTACCCTTCCGGAAATTTCAGTTTTAGATTAACCTTAGACACTACTAGATTGTATCTTCACTTTTAACATCAATAACAGCACTCCTTTATACCCTAATATCTTGTATTGATCCTGCTGATCTTCGGTTTACAATAACATAATCAATAAGGTTTGCTTACTCATGTTAACTTTGGGTCATTTTATGACCAAAAACTGTATTGGTTATAACTAGATTGTTATACCTACAAAATTACTGCAGTCTGTAGCCATTATTGTTTTCTTTTTCTATACCTAAGCTATCTAGGCTAGGATAACATAAGCTATCTGTATCTCTACCGACCTGGTCGGTAAAATCTAATAAAAACACCCTACAAAAATTATGCTACTACAGGGAGCCGACCTATAGTAGATAAATTAGCTAGGAAGAGGTCCCTAACTGCATAACTGTTTTTATTCTTATTACTCGCTAACCACCTATTTAAATACCGCAGTTTCAATGTTTATAATCTATACTGCTACTAACAACTCACCACAGCACCAATCCACCTGAGGCTAACACAGCTACACACTCGCCTCCATCCCGATCTATTCAAAACCTCCCCCTTTACACCCTCCCTTACCAACTATGGATGACCTTTTTTCCGTTTAGCCCTAGACGGTTGGGTGCAAAGGAGAATCTTTGGCAATATGTCATCCTTCACCTGCAGAACGCCCTAGCCATGTCAACCTTTCTTTCATTATAGTTCTAGACCGTGGGACTGGACCACAATTTCGTACAGCCTAGCGTATTGTTTGAAATAAAGCAAGTATGATGGGTAGCCTAGCCAAAATGATTCGTAGGCAATTTCTCTGGAAAACATCTGGCAAATCTTCCTTCGTTTTTTAGAGCGCCCATGCTTCAGAACCATACTTGACCACTGACATTGCTGTAGCTTCGAATATTCTAATCTTGGTTTGCTGACTTATCTTCCTATTCTTCCAAATTTTTTTCATCTGTCAAGTTCCAGGAGCATTGGCTATTCTACTTTTAACATCTTCAATGCTCTCACCATCTACTATTAATACTACCAAGATAAGTGAAGCTGTCCGTTTGATCGATCTTTTCATTACCCAACTTATCAACAATAGCACCGGCCAACATGACTTCAAATAAATGAATAGTTATCTATAATTACTTATTAAATATAGTTTGAATTTGATCTGTTTCTATTCTTCAAAATTATACAAATTTACTGTTTTGAAAGAAAGGGGATGATACTGGACCCTTGAGAAGACCTTCTCTAGCCCTAATTAGGGCGTACATCCGCTACTGAAAGCTTCAATTACCAGGAACTACTGCTTTCTAAGCTCGTGAAGTTCCCCTTTTCTATTTTTTTGTCCTTTCAAGCTCAAATGAGCCACCTTTTCATCTTCACTTATTCATAGTCTTGTTGACTTAATATTCGTGACCTGAATTTTCAAACCCATTCTAGCACCCTGAGCTCGCAAAACCACTAAAACTTAATTCATTTTGCTCACATTTCCATCTAGGATGCTTAAATCATGAGCTAATCTAAGTCCAGGAAAGCTTTTCTTCCCCATTTGATTCCTTGTTTTTCCCGTTGCCTTTCCTGTGCTCCTTCAGACAAAGTCCATCAAGATGATCAGTATAAATGAGGTTAGAACATAACCCTTCTTATCTCCTAGTTTTATAAAAAAAAACAGCTGCTAAGCTCATTTCCTTTAACCGCAACAGTGTTACTCTTGTAATCCAGCCCTAATCACTTTAGCGATTAATGCTTGTATATTGGAGGCCTATGTGGCCTCCAATATTTCTAGTAATTTAAAATTAAACTAAAACTTTTGATTGTCGATCAAATGAGCCCTCTCCCGACCCTCTAGGATAACTGGTTCGATACGATCATCCCTGGTAAAAAAAAACACGCATCTGTGATTATTCTTCTTGCAAAAAATGCGAAATTCCACATCTTTGTATATAGGAGCTTGAAACCTCTACTGTGATGTTCTCTGATATGTTGAATCTGATGGTGTGATTTTCATTAAGATCACTTGACATTTTGGGGGTGTTTCCCCCCTTTTCTGAAAATTCGGCAAATCTTTCTTAGGCTCATAACTTCTCATAGGTAACATTAAACTTGGTGAATTTTGTAAATTTTGAATAAGCATCAAAATTCGACTCCTTTGGTGTATGTATTGTTTTCAAACTCTGTTTCTTAGAGTTTTGGTTACTATTGAGCCGCATCGCTCCTTACTACAGTTCGTTATCACGAACTGTTTTATTTGATCATTATGGAAGTGATGGTGATCGTTAATGAGATAATAAGTTAGACCTTCAAAGATGTCGACGATTCCTTGCTTTTCCAGGTAGGTGGTAGGAACTTGAAGCTGGAACTGACTAAGCCAAGTTTTCACCTGACCGATTTTGAGTAGCCATTGTTAGGAGTGCGGAGATTTGACGAAGATGTCGAAATTTTCAACCGGTTCTCTATAGATTTCTTTTCTAGGCAGCTCTTGATGATTGGTGTTTCCAGTCCATTTTCACAGAATCTTTGAAGCATTACAAATGAGGAAGGAGTCATAAAAAAAGGGTTGAAAGTAGCTCTCCAGGGCCATATGTGAGCTGTTGTTTCTGGGTGTTTTTATTATGGTTTAGCCAACTCACACAATAAAAAAATCAAGTTAATGTCAATTCAGTGCCCAGTGGATTTATATTGGAAAATCTGATTTACCTTACTTAACAACTTTCTTAGGGTGGGGAAAGTCACCTGGATTGAAGTTGTATTCTAATTTTGGCATTGGGTACATTCTTAAGATTTTCATTCACTTCAAACACTTTCCAATGTATCAAAATAGCCCGTAAGCAATATTTTTTTTTTTTTTACCTAAGCTGGGCTATAGGTCCTAAAAGTTTCCTTTGCCTAGCTCAACAATTTTCTAATTTATGTTAAAGCTAACATTCTAGAATTTTACAATGTTTTTTATAAATAGTTTTTATTTGGGCAAATTTTGCTTTTATGAGAGACTGTAAAATCTTGAGTAGTAGGCATTTGGCAACTAGAATTCCAACAGCAGAAGACCAGAGCATAAACTGATAATGTGTGTCCAAAATTCCACTGCTATATACGCAGTTGGGGTTACATTTATGCAAGTTGTTCTATAAAAGAATTTAGCAGCTTTCTGGCCATATGCCTGTTTTCTGCATTTGTCATATCAGCTTATAGCAACCAAAATGGTTTTAAACATCCCCACTGGCTAGGCCTCAGCTATGTTTTTCGAATGAAATACTTCGTGAAGTGGAAATTCCTATATTTTAATCTTGCCTCCATGTTTTGGACTTCAAAAGAACAGAATATGAGATATGGTTGTCTTTTAGAACTCGTTTGTGTGCGTAGTTTACAGCACCAAGCCAACTATAAATTGCATTTACTGAAGAGAAATCCCCAATAAAAAAATATTCTGGATACGTCAATACTTTTAGGGCATTCTTGCTTTGTTCCTCTATTTGTAAAAACACCTTTGATTCAATGTAAACGGCAAATAAAATTTAAAAAGAACTAATTCAAACTACACCATTAGTATGCTATCATTTGTTTTGCGGTTATAGACTCAGCAGAGAATGCTTACACCAAAAAGTTCAGGTTTCACTGCACATTACACTTAATGCAATGCGCCTAGGTGATAAAAAAAAATCTGATATTGCATTGAAGTACGTCATACCATTTCAAAGTCATTAAAGCGCAGGATTTTCGAATTTCTTAAAATCATTGGTAGGATTTAATTTTTTTTTCAACTGGCACAGCTATGTGGGCAGCAAGTTCCTCCAGCAGTTGGGGCGATAACCCATCTAGACTTATTTGGGCTTAATCCATTTCTATAATTTCCTTGGCTATGCTTTTTAGTGTCATGGAGATTAGACTGAGAGGGACTAGTAACCGTAGCGATTTATTTGGTTTATTGGGCAAGTTTTGACTCAACCTTTCTATTGAATAATTTAGTTTATTTTGATTTCAACAAACCTGGAGTAAATATCATCTCTTTCTGCATGACGTAACCTCGTACAAACTAATTTCAATTTTTTTGCTCATAATCATCTGTAAGAATTTCCTATGGGTAGGATCGACCGAATTAAAAGAATTAAAGGTGGTCTATTTATTGGTTCATAGGCATTTGAAAGACGTCTCAAATTTGAAATTGGAGTTTGCCCATGTTCGTACACATTTTCCAAGTGACTTGTAAATATGCCTCATTGTTGTTTGTAAATTGTAACAGGAATTAGGCACACGATAAGATTCTGCTGTCTGTTTATTTCATAGGGCACTGAATTTTCTAATATATTTTAATGATCACACCACAAAGTTTTGATGGGATTGATTTCTGTAGCGGTGGAACTAGTAACTAGTTGTTTTACTTCAGTAGTGTCACATATTGGATTCAGAGCTAGCCCTATCCATCCAATTGGATTTCTAAAGCCTGAATTGTACCATTCGATTCTTCAGATAGTCTGTTCGTTTACTGGGCAAAGGTTGAATTCAAACTGGCTAAGCTTATTACCACCATGACCTGGAAGAATTTACTAAACTACTATAAAAAATTTCTTAAATCGTATCTATTTTTACTAAATCCTCCAGACACTTTTTTGGCGCCTGCAGCTACCGCTGCAAGCGCACCATCAAATATCGTTTTTTACTATAGGAAGATAATCAATAGGATTTTCAAATATTTTTTCTTTCTTTTCTCTTTTCCTCTTTTCTCTGTCTTTTTCCGTTTTCTTTTGTTTTCTTTCAAATAAACCTACTGCTGTCGCTTGTCTTTGGAATTTTATTTATTTTACTTTAAATAAAACTACAGATGTCGCTGTATAGGCTGACAACATCAATTCGTTGGAGTTACGGGAAGCGGAATATTTCTTTTCCCTAAAAAGCCTGGAGCTTCTTCTGATTTTTTGAGGGTAGGAGCGGGCTTGCACAGAGTAAAAGCAATATCCACCTTGAATGTCTCTTTTTTATGACTCCTTCATAAGTCTGTTACTAGACTATTTTCGTTCCATTGAGGTCAGCCACGACAGTCGGAGAAAGAGAAATAACAAACTGCTTATTGTACAAATTACTTCTTGCAGGCTTGACCTAGTCAGACAACAGTTGTCTAAGAAGTGAATTCAAAGGGTAACAGTTGTCTTACCACTCCTGTGGTATCTTCTTGGGACAAAATTGCCTACCGGAAACGGATTGCGGGCCACACCCTGCCTAGTAAACCTCTTCTGTATTTGACGGCTTTTTCTTGCCACCTCCTTACGGGATGCTGCCTTGGAACCTATGAAGCGCTCAAGAACCTCAAATGCATCAATCCTTATGTTGCTTTGTGCAGCTCTGTATATTACACAGTAATTTATTGTCTGAGTAGACTGCAGTATACTGCTACTGGTAGATTTTGGTGCCTGACTAACAAGTAACTGCCCTCAAGACAAAAGCTTCAGATGATTCTAGCATTGTTTTGAGCCAAGCACTTCTTTTTGATGATGAACTTCCAACATAAAACTATTGTTTTTCTACCTAAACATTACCACCCTTACAGGAACTTCATTTACTAAAATGATTATCTTCTTTTTATCTAATTTTTTTATTTTTTTTTTATTATTTTTTTTATATATATAGATGTTGTGATTCACTGTAGTTTGATAGTTTGATAAAGCTTATTTAGTGAACTCTCCTTTTTTTTATAGATGTTGTGATTCACTGTAGTTTGATAAAGCTTATTTAGTTAAATCTCCTTTTTTTTTTTTTTTATTTTTTTTTTTTTTTTTATTAAGCAAATGCTTTACATGTTAAAAGTTAAAATGCTTATGTTTATATGTTTAAATATTAATGTTATGTTTATATTGTTTAAATCTTAAGCGTTTAAATGTTTAATGTTTATTTGATCTTTTCATAATCCCCCTCCTACAGGCCATGGAGCCTTTGTGGGGATTTGTAGATTGTTATGTAATTATTTTACTGGTATATGGAAAATAAATCTATCTATCTATCTATCTCGAGATCAATTGCCAAAACGAATCACAAGTCAACCTTAGCAAACCTATCAAAATCTTTGTATACAAGATAAAAAAAAAAAAACGAAGACAAAACCCTTCCGGTAGTTTCCATGAAGAAGAAAAAATTCCAACCTCTCAGATGATATGACATAGGCGAATCCAACACGCAATGCAAACAGGGGCATAGTAGCAAATATGACAACTATTTTCTGGTAACCCAACCACCATCGAATGGAAAAATGGTCGACACTTATAAATCCAGTTGTATGCCTGGATGAACCTTCATTTTCATTCGGTATTTCAACAAGGTTGTTAGCTTTTTAAGTGCTCCAAGAAACAATCAGGGAAAAAAAGAATCGGAACTATTCCTTAGTGTTTACAAAATCTATCAGCCCTCCTGAACAGATAAAGAAGGTTCTCTTGGTCTCCACCTTGAGATTGTTGACACTAACTGCAGCGGTATGGACCAAGTCACTACTCTCCGATTTTTATTTTCTCTGAACACCATATGTTTCGTGTGCATCATCGCAGCAGCAATTTCCGTCTTTAGCCTATTCCGAAGCTTTGGCTTCATGTTTGACAAAACTGAGAACTGCCATTCTGACTGAGCAGACGAGTGGGGGAGATAGCATAGCGGCAACATAAATTCACAAAGATCATCAAACATCGATTCCCCTCTAACATCTTTCACCGAACGCAAATTGTTGAAGAACATATCAGGTTCAATTATGTCACTAAGTCTGTTTTTCACAAAGTCTTTCCTAGACTCTAATTCCGACCAATGCACATCAAAGATGTCTCTTTCCCCCTCTATTTCCCTATCAGTGTTCCCCAATAAATATGGAAATCGAACCATGAGTGGTACGAGTTTTCTGACTGAAACGCTCAAAGCAACGGCAAGATCGATGCACTCAAGATTCTTGAACGTTTCCTCGTCGCTGTCGAACCTCTTGGCGATCTGCTTGCAGAGCTTTACATAATATGAAGTGTAATATTTTCGGAATTCTCCAAGCTTCAGCAGAAAAAGGGCTGTAATTTTCGAAATTTAACCATTATTTACGTATAGTATTTGTTACTGGCAATTATATAGACATCTTTTTTTTTGGGGGGGGGGCTGTGCTTCTCTGCTTGGGGAGATTGACTACGTGAAAATTTTCCGGGGGTGAGCTGTCTAGGGGAAATTTCACATTAGGTGAATTTGCCAAAATTCCTTTATGAAATTATTTGTCTTTATCGACCAAATTTAACATGTGGAGGTGTTCAAGGAAGAATCTATGGCTGGGGTTTTCTGGAAGGTTTTTTTTACGGAGGGGTGGGGGATTTTCCGCGGGATAAATTCTCCGTGGGAGAATTTTTTGCCAGAACAACTTTCCACGGTATATTAAAGATGATTTGAAAATCATCTTAGGGGAATTTTTCAGGCGAAATCATTCGCAAGAAATTTCTGTCCTGAAAGTAAGGAATTTCCCATGGAGAGAAGCTGTATAACAAAATCTTAAGCACAAGGGCCTTTTAATTAGGATAATAAGCTTTTTTAAAAGTTCTAAAATACTTTCGCGTGAAGAGCAAGGTATTGACGAGGGGGTAACCCCTTCATATCGGAATAAGTTCCTTTCGGTTTAAGTTTAAATGCTGCTCTTTACTTTTAGATGAATTTTTTATTGATTAAATATGAAACTTTAAGTGCTTTAAATCGACAATTTTATTTCTCTAGTTCAGGGGTTACCAACCTTTTTTTTAAATCGCTTACCCCTTAGATATGATTTTCATTGTGAAGGATACACTTCCACGTAGTACTATTAACCACCTATACTAATTTTAAAAATTAGTTTTATTTTGTTCGTCATCTTAATAAAGACCGAGCTATAAAGGTACAAATTTAATGTACAACATATTAAAACGTATTAGATTCATAATGTTAGAAAAGAAGACTAAATGTAACTAAAGTTCTTTTTTAACCAAAAATTATGCAAAAAATAACATTGTGAAACTACATTATGATAAATCCGCCATTATTGATGTTTTTTCGTGTATCCCCTCGCGGTCTTCCGCTTATCCTCGATGACACACGTACCATAAGTTGGGATCCACTGCTCTAATTCATGGAAAATCAAATTTTTTTTATAGCTTCTTAATGCATTAGAATAGGGTCATTAGGCCTGCAACTGTTCCACATATCTGGAAGTATTTGTATTAAAGTAATTGTTACAGGACTAAACCTACTAGAGTACTTGTGTGATATACCCCCGACAACTCAAGTTGTTCATTCATTGACGCACTGTAGAACCGGTTTTTTTTTGTTAGTTCCTTTCAGCTTAGCGTGAGACATGACAAAGATAAGTGACAGAATAGGTGGAAAATGTATAATTTGGGCATACATAAGGGACAGAATAAATGGAAAATATATAATTCCCCCCCCCCTCCCCTAATGTGCAAATATATAGCCCAGATTGGTTTCTAAAGTATGGATATTTCACTCGGATTGAGCGTCAGAGAAATAGGTTCTACTTAGATGAAGAATATTAGGTCGGGGGTATATCATGCAAGTACATAAAAGTATTTAAGTAGCTAGAATCTTATAGGTTGGAAGCTGGATGCATTTAATTGGTAAATCTACTGCAACCATACAACCTGTAAAGTCACAAAGAAAACACATATCTTCATTGTGTATTGACGTCTATAGACATAGAAGTCTATAGACGTCTGTAGAAGTCTATTTGACGTCTATAGACATAGAAGTCTATAGAAGTCTATTTGACGTCTATAGACATAGAAGTCTATAGAAGTCTATTGACGTGTAGTCGTTAAAAAATGCCTCAGGCCTATATTTCTTGATAAAGCGTGATTTTGTAAATTTGTAGACACTGCTTGGGCAGTTTGTGCCATGTCGCATAAAAATTAGTTTGGATTAGAAAGGTTTCCGCTACTACCTTTTTGACAAACACGATATTTAATCGTTATGCTTATAAATTGTTTGTTTTTAACCGTTTAGTTGGCTATTCAAAGAATAGCGGCAAACAGCTTGAATTCATGGATAATAAATGGTAAGTCAAGCCCATTGAAATCATGGCATCTAATGGAAAACTTAGAAAAAAAAGTTTGGCGGGGACTCGTTTTGCTGTGCAATATATCTATGGTCAGATTTTCGTTGTTCCTTGTGCTGAACAGAAACAAATGGCATGATGTTAGATCTTCGACTAAAGCGTCACATAATATACAATTTCTTTTTTTTGACATGTTTTCGGTAGAATATTCGTGTACGCATTGAAAGCTCGCAAGGTTTTTCAATTTAACTTATTTACTTATTTTTGCCAAAACGAGCATTTCGAGTGTAAAACGAACAAACTAATTAATATGTAACTAAACTAAGTAAAGATAATCGAACAAGAATAAGAAGTGGTCCTATATTGTAGAAAATCTTCACTGCATTTTAGAGATAAACTGCGAGTCCAATTAAGAACACCCTGAAAATTAGCACCAATTTTGGATTGTCTCGTTTCAAATCGCGGTAGAGGTTTTAGTTGAATACTGGATTGTCAAGCAAGTGCAAACATGCCTGTTGAAAAGGGGGGGAATGACTGTGGCAAGCTGTTCCGGGTGCATTGACTTGGGGGTGCCGTGGGGGGACGCTGTGATTTTTTTTTTAGTCGATAGGGGGACCTTAATTAATTTTGCTCCGGGCGCCACCAACCATAGGAACGGCCCTGAGTGCAGACATAGATATCGACCTTTGGGGTATAGTGCTACTCCCCCTAGAATGTCAGGATATTCATGTTATCCCCGCGCTTCAATATATGTTTCATGCAATTCACCTGTTTGTTCTGTATTTCCCAAAATTTGACTTCTCTTTCCAAATAAATCGGAAAACCACAAAGAAATTTTTCTATGAGCTGGTGTCATTTATAATAATATTATGTTCGGGATTGCACCCATGGGCGCCCATATGGGGGGGGGGGGGGCTCTTGCCCCCCCCTGGCTGAATGATGCTGCCTTATTTTTATATTTTTGTTCTGGGATTTCTATTATATAGCATTAAAAGTAGCAATTAGACGAAGTTTGCCCCCCCTGGAATTCAGCTTAGGGGCGCCCATGATTGCACCCCATGCTTCCTCTGAAGTCAGATGGGGCATGCCAAATTTGCAATATTCAGAATATAATGCTTGAATCAGTTTTCCAAACCTCCGTTCCCTGGATGATTTGTTAACAGTCCGTCTATTCATTAAAAAAAAAAAAAATAAGAATTACTAGGGCCATTGATTCATGCTGCTTAAAACCTTTTTTTTTTGTTATAAGGAAATATTTATCTGGGTGTTCATGAAGTAACATCCAAGAGTAGTATGTTAGGCCTTGATGTTAGTATAGTATAGAGGATTATAGTATAAGTATGTTAGTGTAGTATTTAGGTACTCCTGTGTTAAACCTAGTCTTTTATATACTGCAATGGAATCCAGTCACGAAGAACCCGCTGTCTGATGCTTTATAAACAAGTATTCAGGGGTCTCTCACTCTGGGAACTATATTTAAACTGTCGTTTTTTTGTGGTTTAGGGGGGGGTACCTAGGTTAGGTTACGTAATAATATATGCTATTCTTTACCCCCCATCCCCCCAAATGTGCAAATATATATCCCAAATTTGTTTCTAAACTATTATATATTCATCCTACATTATTTTATTTCATTAGCATTAACCAAACTAGCAGTATGTAAAAGAGTAGGTATAACATAGGAGTACCGTGTTGTATTAGTTCCAAAAGGCACGTCTGCAGGTCTTGTGTATAACATAGGTATAACTAAGGAGTACCGTATTGTATTAGTTCCAAAAGGCACGTCTGCAGGTTTTGTGAGCTGAATAGACTGACTGGGGATTAAAAAAGAGGTATTAGCTAAATGATATAGAAATGTTTCAAATGATGGAAAAAAACACTTAAAATCATGAGATTTCGGGAGGGAGCTGGACCGAGAAAGTCCCCTTGGTGTTTACACCGGTACTTGTATGACAAACCCCCTACCGCTCAAGTTGTTCATACATCGACGCATTATAGAGCCGTTTTTTTTTTTTTTTTTTTTTTTTTTTTTTTTTTTTTTTCTTTCTGCTTAGCGTGAGATAAGACAAATAGAAGTGACAGAATAGACGGGAAATATATAATTTGGGCTGTATATTTGTACATTAGGGGGGGGGGAGAGTTAAATTATTTCGACAGTGTGAAGTTAGAAAACAGTTCGTACTACATAAAATGCAGAATAATTATACCTAACACATTAGGCATGCAGAAACGATATACTCTACCTAAACTTATGGGTTTTGTCAACCCAATTAGCAGAAATTTGTTTAGGGAGAAAATACAGTTGGGAGGTTAATACAGTTTGGGACAAAATAGGTTAATTACACGAGAGCTACAGAGCATATGAAGTTCTAATGGAATATACAGGAATATTTACGAAAATCCTGATTATTTTCTGCTAGAGACTGCACCGTTAACCTACACCTATATGTGTCTGTGTGCAGTCATGGATAACTTCTTAGGTATCTCACCTTTTGCTGTTAAAACAAAAAAGAAGGATTTAAATAGTCTGTGAAGACACGCATACCTTTCGTATGTAAGCTTATCATAATAGAATTACCATATTGGCCTGTGACATATGGTCTTTGGATCTTTTTTGGATTTATTCCTGCATTCAAGAACGGAACCTTGGTTTTGGATTAAAAACCAAGGTTTTGGGTTAATACCTTCCTAGAAAATTTCCCCATGCATAAAATTGAGCAGTCAAAGGGAAATTAAGACAAAATCTAAGAACTAAGAAATCGTAATATTGTTCATCAAACAGTTTATGGTAACGAACTGTAAGTAAGGAGTGACCGGGCTCAATAGTAACCGAAACTAAAAAAAACAGAATTTTGATACTAATAGATACATCAAAAGAATCAGATTTTTATGCTGATTTCATATATATATATATATATATATATATATATATATATATATATATATATATAGTTTTATCAAGTTTAGTCTTACCCATCAAAAGTTACGCTGAGAAAGTTTGCCTGATTTTCGAAAAAGGGGGAAACCCCCCTAAAAGTCATAGAACCTTAATGAAAATCACACCATCAGATTCAGTGCATCAGAAAACCCTATCGAAGAGGTTTCAAGCTCCTATCTGCAAAAATGTGGAATTTTGTACTTTTTGCTAGAAGAAAGTTCACTGATGCGTGTTTATTTGTTTTTTGTCCAGGAGTGATCGTATCGACCCAGTGGTCCTAGAATATCGCGGGAGGGCTCGTTCGAACGGAAATTAAAAGTGCTAGTGCCCTTTTTAAGTGACCTAAAAATGGAGGGCAACTAGGCTCCCCTTTCACGCTCATTTTTTCCCAAAGTCACCCGATCAAAATTTTGAGATAGCCATTTTGTTCAGCATGGTCAAAAAATATATTGACTATATCTTTGAGGGTGACTTAATCCCCCACGGTCCCCGGGAGAAGGGCTGCAAGTTATGAACTTTGCCCAATGTTTACATATAGTATTGGTTATTTGGTAGCATACAGGCGTTTTCGGGGGGGGGGAGAATTTTTGCTGGTAGTGGGGGGGGGTCGAGGGTTACGTGGGGGGATCTTTCCATGGAGGAATTTTTCATGGGGAAAAGGACATTGCTCTGAAGGGGGCGCCGAATTTCCCAGCATTACTTAAAAAAAACTATCAAAAATTAAATTCGAAAAAACAAGTTTTTCAACTGAAAGTAAGGAGCAACATTAAAACTTAAAACGAACAGAAATTATTACGTATATGATTGGGTTCGCTCCCTTGTCAATACCTCGCTCCTTACGCTAAAGTTTTTTAGTACTTTCATAAGAGATATTTATTCTAATTAACGACCTTTGTGATCGAAGGGTCATTTTTAAAGAATTGGAACAAAATTCGAACTTTAGGGTAACGAGCGAGGTATTGACTAGCAGGCGAACCCCCTAATATACGTATTAAAAATATATGAATATAGAAGTTCGTCACGGAAGTTAATTCGTAAGTTACGTATATTTATCTAATAAAAACGTTCGTAAATAAAATTAAACAACTTTCGAGAAAGCTATTTAGCCAAAAAAAAAATAAATATGCAAATTTCGTTTGAATTATTCATGTACGGTGAGCCAAAATCAAAACCTGCATTAGTTCAAAAATTTTCAGAAATTAAATAAAAATAAAGATGTTTTTTTAACTGAAAGTAAGGAGCAACATTAAAATTTAAAATGAACAAAAATTATTCCCTATATGAAAGGGGCTGTCCCCTCCCCAACGCCTCGCTGTTTACACTAAAGTTTGACTCTTTCTCACAACTCTATTTTTCAAAATAATAAAAAACTTTGGCGTAAAGAGCGAGGCGTTGAGGAGCGCCAGCCCCTTTCATATACGGAATAATTTTCGTTCGTTTTAAAGTTTAATATTTCTCCTTGCTTTCAGTTAAAAAAAAACATATGGGAGGATCTTTCCATGAAGGAAGTTTTCCTGGGGGGGGGGGGAGGGACATTGCTATGAAGGGGGCGCCGGATTTCCCAGCATTATTAAAGAAAAAGATCAGAAATTAAATTAAAAAAAAAGACAAACAAGTTTTTCAACTGATTTCAACTAATGAACTGATTGTGGTTAAGGGGTCTCTTTTAAAGAATTGGAAAAAAATTTGAACTTTAGCTTAAAGAGCAGGATATTGACTAGGGGGCGAACCCCCTAATATACGTGTTAAAAATTTATGAATATTGAAGTTCGTTACGTAAGTTAATTCGTACGTTACGTATATTTATTACTGATAAAAACGTTCGTAATTAAAATTAAACAAGTTCCGAGAAAGCCATTTAACCAAATAAAAGTAAAATTAATATGCAAATTTTGTTTTAATTATTCATGTACGGTGAGCCAAAATCAAAACCTGCATTAATTCAAAAACGTTCAAAAATTAAATAAAAAAAACAAGTTCTTTAACTGAAAGTAAGGAAAGACGGTAAAACTTAAAACGAACAGAAATTATTCCATTTATGAAGGGGGCTGTCCCCTTCTCAACGCCTCGCTCTTTACGCTAAAGTTTGACTTTCTCACAACTCTATTTTTTTAAACAATAAAAAAACTTTAGCGTAAAGAGCGAGGCGTTGAGGAGGGGACAGGCCCCTTCATATACGGAATAATTTCTGTTCATTTTAAGTTTTAACGTCGTTCCTTACTTTCAGTTAAAAAAAAACTTGTTTTTTTTTTATTTAATCATCTATTAGGAATGAAGTGTGAAGTGAATGAAGTGAATCATGTGTGAATGAAGTGAATGAAGTGAATGAAGGAATGAAGTGAAGTGGTCATTTTGTTGGTGCAGGCGGGCAGATACTAAAGAGGGCTTGTCAATGCCAAAATTGTTTAAATCTTTATGAGCCTTCTGGTAAATGTAGCAAGGGTATTGCCGGGGGAGGAGGATTAATTTTTCATCTCTGTTCATTTAGACTATCATGAATAAGAGTGTCGAAGGTGATACCTTTCTTCTTATTGCAATTATTTTTTTCAAACCATTTTTGATGGAGGAGAAAGGGCTGACCGATTTCTGTCTACAATCAATACAAGATCTGGGGAACGGCTTAAATTATTGAAATGAAACTGTCAGGAAATGATAAGGGGGTAATTGGAAGCCGAGTTCTGACTTGGGAAAAGGGTATAGCTTTGCCAAAAGCCACTATGTGCATCCAGGCTATCCAAACACTTATGTCTGTAATATCTAGAACACAAATAACGGCTTAAGGGTTCCAGTTGAAATTTTGAGAGATTTTCGGAGATGGGAGGTCAAGAAGATTTAAAATTTTGACCCTGGGTGGGGGTGAGCGTATAAAAAACAACAGGTTTTGGAAGAAACATATGGTTCTATTGATCCTCGTTGTGAAAAATACTTATTTTTTTTCTTTTTTTTACGCAGATCTGCTTTATAATTTCCTGCCATGAAAACACCTCGATTAGAATTTCAGAACAAAGGTAGCCTTAATCAGGTGACAAATCTTTTGTAATGACTGCTGACGTCGTTTTTTTCATTTTAAAACAACAAAACAGGAATACTTTTTAATAAATGTATTTATTTATTTTAAATAAATGTATTTATTCAAATGTATTTATTTTAAAATGTATTTATTTTAATAAACAATCAGTTAAGATAAAATTAAATGCAATAAGATTCTTGTTATAGAATGGTTGCCCAGTATTGGTCTAAATTCAGTGTTGTAACAAGATGCGGGTTAAGATGGCTTTAGCCCTATAGAATTAGCCAAAATTATGCAGATTTTCAATCCATTTGGTTGATATATCCTTACCCCACCCACGCCAAGTTCCATGGTAAACTATTTTTGTTGCAAAATGTGTTCCTAGATAAAAATTGTTTCTTAAAATTCTAATTCTTAACCAGAAAAAAACGAATAAAAAACTTAACAAACATTCATTTTATTAACCTATAAAGAAAATATCAATTGTTAACAAACAAAAATTAACTTAAAAAATGTTTTTGCAAAGAAGAAGTTTTTCCGAAGAAAAGCATGGTTATATTAAAGTAAAGACGAGTACAAATAAAGTCAAGTGATAAATCAAACCTAAGGGGAGTTGCAGTTTACTGTCAAGTAATAGTTTAATCCTAAATATAACAGAAATTACAATGAGTTTTAGTTAGGCTTGTTTGTAAACAAGAAAAGTTTCCGCTTGGTTCTTTTCACGATTCAGTGTGGCAAAAAAAAGGAAATGAAGGCAGCGAAAATATCTTAATAATGTATGAAAGGAAAATAGTAGAAAATCCAACTTTTCGGGTAATAAATAGACCTAACATGGAGCCAGGGGGGGATTTTTCATTTTGATGCCCATGGAACTTTAAGGATCGTTAGTTCTGGTCCTGGGATAATTTCTGTTCGTTTTCGTCCTTAATTGTTTATTGATACTAATTTTAAATTTGAATGATTAAATGAATTTATTTCTGCTCATCTTTGGTTTAATTTAACAAATTACGTTTCTCTGAAAAACATATATATATATATATATATATATATATATATATATATATATATATATATATATATATATATATATATATATATATATATATATATATATATATATATATACCTTAGAAGAAAAAGTTTGACAATTGCTAGATAATAACGTGCTGCCTATTTTGCTGATAGCTACACGATTAAAAACACAATGTTTATGGCTACAAAGCCACTCTTACTTAGCCATGAGCGACAAGATTGGTTTTCGCTTTCATTTCAATCCTTATTAATTAACTTCTTTGCACTTTCTTTGAGAATATCTGGCCAATATTTTTACTGAATTTTTAACTGAATGTAAGGGACGACATTTAAACTTAAAACAAACAGAAATTATCCCGTATATGAAAAGGACTGTCCCCTCCTCAACGCCTCGCTCTTTACGCTAAAGTTTTTTATTGTTTTAAAAAATTACAGACAGTGTCGAACTTTGGCGTAAAGAGCGAGGCATTGAGGAGGGGACAGTCTATTTCATCTACGGAATAATTTCTGTTCTTTAAGTTTTAATGTCGCTCCTCACTTTCAGTTAAAAAAGTTGTTTTTTTAATTTAATTTCTGAATGTTTTTGAATTAATACAGCTTTGATTTTGGCTCACCGTACACGAATAATTAAAACGAATTTTGCATATTCATTTTACTTTTTTTGGCTAAATGGCTCTCTCGAAATATTGATCTGACGTAACTTACGAATTAACTTACGTAACAAACTTCTATAATCGTGTACTTTTATTACGTATATTAGGGGGTTCGCCCCCTAGTCAATGCCTCGCTCTTTACGATGAATTTCAAACTTTGTTACAATTCTTTAAGAATTACCCTTAATCAGAAAGGCGGTTAATTAGAATAAATATAACCTTTAGCTTAAAGAGCGAGGTAATGACTAGGGGGCGAACCCAATCATATACGTAATAATTTCTGTTTGTTTTAAGTTTTGATATTGCTCCTTACTTTCAGTTGAAAATATTTTTTCTTTTAGTTATTTTCGGATGTTTTTTTTTTATAATGCTGGGAAATCCGGCGCCCCCTACATAGCAATGTTTCTTCACCCATTACAAATTTTCTGCATGGAAAGATTATCTTATTAACCCCCTACTCACCCCCCCCTAACTACCAGAAAAAAATCCCCCTGAAAACTTCTGAATACTTCCCAATAACCAATACTATACTTAAAGATTGGGCAAAGTTCATGATTTGCAGACCTTCCCACGGGGACTGTAGGGGATAAAGTCATCCTCAAAGACATGGTTATTGTATTTTTTCGACCATGCTGAACAAAATGGCTATCTCAAAATTTTGATTGGGTGACTATGGGAAAAAATGAGTGTGGAAGGGGGCCTAGTTGCCCTTAAATTTTTTGGTCACTCAAAAAATGCACTAGAACTTTTAATTTCTCTTTGAATGAGCCCTCTCGCAATATTCTAGGACCGCTGGGTCGATACAATCACCCCTGGGGAAAAACAACAACAAATAAACACGCATCCAAGATCTTTTTTCTGGCAAAAAAATACAAAATTCCAAATTTTTGCAGATAGGAGCTTGAAACTTTTATAGTATGGTTCTCTCATACGCTGAATCTGATTTTGTTATTTTCATTGAAGTTCTATGACTTTGAGGGGTTTTCTCCCCTTTTTTTTGACAATAAGGCAAATTTTCTCAAGCGCGTAGCTTTTGACGAGTAAGACTAAACTTGATTAAACTTAATATATTTGAAATCAGCAAAAAAATCTGATTCTTTTGTTGTATCTATTGGTATCAAAATTCCGTTTTGTAGAGTTTCGGTTACTTCTGAGCCGGGTCGCTCCTTACTTACAGTTCGTTACCACGAACTGTTTGATGAAGCGTGGAGGAAGTGGGACAGAAAAAGATCCCCGAGCTGGGTCAAAATATGAGTCCCCTCCCCGCTCTTTGAGTGATAAATATTGGCTG
The DNA here is from genome assembly GCF_049724085.1 of Artemia sp. Qi Xiang Cuo. Lineage (NCBI taxonomy): Eukaryota > Metazoa > Arthropoda > Branchiopoda > Anostraca > Artemiidae > Artemia > Artemia sp. Qi Xiang Cuo. The sequence goes on from NC_142797.1 coordinate 82,930,607, forward strand.
CCCAAGCCGATCTGGAAGTGGTGAATGAGCTTTTCTAGATGGGGAAAGCAATGGTGGATGACCCTAACAACGAGGGTCTTTCCATAAAGGAAAGGAATAAAGATAGGCAAGTCCTATCTCCAAATAACGTGCTCGAGCGGGCACAAGTTTTAGATGGGTGGGGGGGCTCAAGTTCTAGATGGTAATTGTTTTTTCGATTTTTTCAGTGAAAATGCCAAAATAGGTATTTTTCAATGAGCATACCAAAAAACGGCATTACAGACGTATACGTCTGTTTTCTCCCGTATACAGACGTATACGGGGAGAGGGGACAATGCTTTTACTTTGATTGACGTCTTTGCTTTTGTAGCCCGAGACTCCACTTGGTGAGTTTTCCCACAAAAATAATAATATTATAAAAAAAAAAAAAAATACAATTTTAAGAGCCAATCAAGTGATTTGATGTTAGATTAGGAAAAAAACTGAAATGACCAATCTAGTCTTTAATTGACTCATTCAGGCTAAACTCTAGTCTTATCATTGTATAGTATACCAGACAAATACATTAGAGTAATTAGTGCTATGTACGAGAATAACACTGCTGCGGTTAAGGTAGGAAATGAGGTTAGCAGCTGGTTTCATACTAAATCAGGAATAAGCAGGGTTGTGTTCTTTTCCCCTTTATATGGATCATTTTGATGGACTTTGTCTTAAGGAGCACAGGAAAGGCAATGGGCGAGCACAGAATCAAATGACGAGGAATAACTTTCCTGGACTTAGATTATGCTGACGATTTAGATTATCCTAGATGAAAGTGTGAGCATAATGAATGCACTTTTAGAGGTTTTGCGGGTTGAGGGCTCTAGAATAGGTTTAAAACTTAATTTTAAGAAAACTTAGTCGCCAAGTCTAGGAATAAGTGAAGATGAAAAGTTGACATTGGATAAAGAAAAGATTTATCTGGTCGACAGCTTCATTTACCGTGGTAGTATTATTAGTTAAGATGGTGGTAGCAGTGTAAATGTTAAAAGTAGAATAGCCAAGGCTCGGTCTTTTTTCACGGTTGAAAATGTTTGGAAGAATAGGAAGATATGTCTGCTAACCAAGATTAGAATATTGGAAGCTACTGTGATAACAGCAGTGCAATGTGGTTCTGAAGCATGGACGCTCCGAAAAGCGGATGAATATTTATTTGATGTTTTCCAGAGAATTTGCCTACGGATTGTTATGGGTACCCGGCTGACTGACCGTATTTCAAACAATAGGCTGTACGAAAAGTGCAGTTCAATCTCGCTTTCTATGGCTATAATGAGAGAAAGGTTGAGATGGCTTAGGCACGTTCTGCGGATGAAGGATGAAAGATTGTTCTTTTCGGCCAACCGTCAAAGGCTAAACGGAAAGCAGGTCGTCTGCGGTTTGGGTGGGAGGATGTCATAAAGAAAGATTTAAGGAAAATAAGAACTTCCTGGGAGGGTGTAAAGAGAGATGCTTTGAATAGATTGGGATGGAGGAGGAGTGTGCGTAGCTGTTTTGGCCTTGGGTGCCTTGGTGCTGCGGTGAGTTGTTAGTAGTAGTAGGCTAAACTTGTCTTGGATAGATTTTTTTTTGCGGAAAAACGATACAAAAATATGTAGAAAAAAAGATTAAATACGTTTTATTTAAGATGGCAATATTCCTAAAATCGCATTTGTCTAATAATAATTTTCGGTACTTATGCAGAATCTGGGTACACACGAAAGGAAGACTGTATCGAAGTCTCAAAGCCACTATTGATAAACTGGTTTGTGAGATGGTGCTCAATCCGTGACCAAGATTTAAACATAGCGACCTAAAAGGTAGCTAGGTTAGGTTAGGTTACATATTTATTATATGCTATGCCTTACCCACCACCCCCTAATATGCAAATATATACCCCAAATTTGTTTCTAAACTGTTATCGTAGTAATTATATGGATGCAATGGATAGACTTATTCTCATGAGCTGTACAAGTTGGGTTTATGTCTTTAATTACGATCCGTAATAGAATTTGGGATAGTATTCTAGCCAATTTAGCTGGATTTTATGATGTAGTTACTGTGTAGGAAACATTAAAAAGCTATAAATTTCGGTTCTGACTAGATATTAATGCATCCAAAAGTGATAATAATGTTTGTAGTTAAATTGAAGAAGGATCGGACCTTATTGTCATAAGTTTTAAGAGGCTTAAAATTAGTCTTGTGGCAAACTTGAAACACATGAGTAAATCTAGTATTTTTGTATAAAAATGATTCAAGGAAACTACTTTCAAGCTCGTTTATGACCAAAACTTGTTGCGACCTTAAATTAACATTGACATTATTGAAAATTCTTTTGTTGGCTAAGGAGGCCACGCAAGGGTTTTAACAACATTTTCCACTATAAAATTATATATATATATATATATATATATATATATATATATATATATATATATATATATATATATATATATATATATATATATATATATATATATATATATATATATATATATATATATATATATATATATATATATATATATATAAGTAGAAAGGCCTCAGGAGGTCGTGACCCTACACCATATATGGGCATAGCCTCCCTAGGGAGAACACGTGGTTAATGGTGTCAATGACCTAAACTTCCAAGGTCGATGTTGTTGTTGTTGTAAGTGCACGCTCTCAGCGAATGTCAAGGTCGATGTTGTTGTTGTTGTAAGTGCACGCTCTCAGCGACTGTTATGAGTTTCCAGAAATAGAAAACAGCATTTTTTGTTGTTTTGGACATGTACATGCTCGAGGGGAATGTCAAGGTGTCCAGGAATTTGGAAAACCTGTGCTGTCGACCTCAATTCACCTATCGTGAATCAATAATTCCCCTTAGAAACAACAAATTAATTCCCCTTTCTTGACAGATCAATCAACCAATGACATCATCTGTCAGACTTTAAAAATTTTCGCATAGAAACGATTCTCTAGGAATAGATCCAAGTCATTAATGTCTTTGCCTCGGAAACAACTCTTTTGGTCGAACTCCAAAAGATATTAATAAACATTGCCATGGAAACAATTCTCCAAGAAACATCTTAGCGATGAATTGTTTTAGCGCGGGAATCAGGTTTCTTATTAATTTGAAATGCATTAGCGCAGAGATGTCAAACAAAAGGAACACGCTGAATTACGTTTAGGGATTATTTGGGCGAAACCGTTTTAACCATTTTATGGGATTATTTCGGCGAAACAGTTAGAGACATTTTAAAAGAAGATTTTAGGAAAGGTTTTAGAAGAGAATTTGAGGGTCAAACTCTGTGGTCGTTATAATACACAAGTTCCATTTGAACAGTGTTGTGAGGTCCTATACCACAACCCAAAGGGTTCCGATCCCCCTACCCCAACCCCAACCCCGAAGGAAGCCACCGGTCCTCAAAGGTCCACTGGGCTCCCAAAGGGCCCCCGGCCCTCAAGGTTCCCCCATACCCCCCCCCCCCCGGGGCCCAAAGGGCCCCTCCCCCTTTGGCCCCCCAAAGGGGCCCCTCTCCCTCCATCTCCTCCATCCCCCTCCCCTCCTCCCCCTCCCCGCCCCTCCCCTCCTCCTCCTCCTCCTCCTCCTCCTCCTCCCCTCCCCTCCCTCCCCTCCCCTTCCCTCCCCCATTTCTTATACTTTTTTTGTGCATTGAGACACAGAACGACCCCCTCCCCCCGGCCCCTCCCCCCTCCAAAGGTCTGATTTTTCAAAGTTCATTTTGAATTTCTTTTGTTGAAAGGCAAGAGTTGGAATATTTTAGTAGTGTTTGGTTTACCTTGTCACAGTTACATTCTCCCGATTTTTTAAAGTTCATTTTGGATTTCTTTCATTGAAATGCAAGAGTTGGAATATTTCAGTAGTGTTTTGTTGTGGTCTACCTTGTCACAGTTACATTTTCTTGATTTTTCAAAGTTCATTTTGAATTTCTTTCGTTGAAATGCAAGAGCTGGAATATTTCAGTAGTGTTTTGTTGTGGTTTACCTTGTCACTGTTACATTTTCTTAATTTTTCAAAGTTCATTTTGAATTTCTTTCATTGAAATGCAAGAGTTGGAATATTTCAGTAGTGTTTGGTTGTGGTTTACCTTGTCACTGTTACATTTTCATGATTTTTCAAAGTTCATTTTGAATTTCTTTTGTTGAAAGGCAAGAGTTGGAATATTTCAGTAGTGTGTTGTTGTAGTTTACCTTGTCACAGCTACATTTTCTTAATTTTTCAAAGTTCATTTTGAATTTCTGTCGTTGAAATGCAAGAGTTGGAATATTTCAGTAGTGTTTGGTTGTGGTTTACCTTGTCACAGCTACATTTTCTTAATTTTTCAAAATTCATTTTGAATTTCTTTCGTTGAAATGCAAGAGTTGGAATATTTCAGTAGTGTTTCGTTGTGGTTTACCTTGTCACAGTTACATTTTCTTGATTTTTCAAAGTTCATTTTGAATTTCTTTAATTGAAATGCAAGAGTTGGAATATTTCAGTAGTGTTTGGTTGTGGTTTACCTTGTCACTGTTACATTTTCATGATTTTTCAAAGTTCATTTTGAATTTATTTTGTTGAAATGCAAGAGTTGGAATATTTCAGTAGTGTGTTGTTGTAGTTTACCTTGTCACAGTTACATTTTCATGATTTTTCAAAGTTCATTTTGAATTTCTTTTGTTGAAATGCAAGAGTTGGAATATTTCAGTAGTGTTTGGTTGTGGTTTACCTTGTCACAGCTACATTTTCTTAATTTTTCAAAGTTCATTTTGAATTTCTTTGGTTGAAATGCAAGAGTTGGAATATTTCAGTAGTGTTTGGTTGTGGTTTACCTTGTCACAGCTACATTTTCTTTATTTTTCAAAGTTCATTTTGAATTTCTTTAGATGAAATGTAAGAGTTGTAATATTTCAGTAGTGTTTCGTTGTGGTTTACCTTGTCACAGTTACATTTTCTTGATTTTTCAAAGTTCATTTTGAATTTCTTTCATTGAAATGCAAGAGTTAAAATATTTCAGTAGTGTTTGGTTGTGGTTTACCTTGTCACAGTTACATTTTATTGATTTTTCAAGGTTTATTTTGAATTTCTGTCGTTTAAATGCAAGAGTTAGAATATTTCAGTAGTGTTTGGTTGTGGTTTACCTTGTCACACTTACATTTTCTTGATTTTTCAAAGTTCATTTTGAATTTCTGTCGTTGAAATGCAAGAGTTGGAATATTTCAGTAGTGTGTTGTTGTAGTTTACCTTGTCACAGCTACATTTTCTTGATTTTTCAAAGTTCATTTTGAATTTCTGTCGTTGAAATGCAAGAGTTGGAATATTTCAGTAGTGTTTGGTTGTGGTTTACCTTGTCACAGCTACATTTTCTTAATTTTTCAAAGTTCATTTTGAATTTCTTTGTTGAAATGCAAGAGTTGGAATATTTCAGTAGTGTTTGGTTGTGGTTTACCTTGTCACAGTTACATTTTCTTAATTTTTCAAAGTTCATTTTGAATTTCTGTCGTTGAAATGCAAGAGTTAGAATATTTCAGTTGTGTTTCGTTGTGGTTTACCTTGTCACAGCTAATTTTTCTTGATTTTTCAAAGTTCATTTAGAATTTCTTTCGTTGAAATCTAAGAGTTGGAATATATCAGAAGTGTTAGGTTGTGGTTTACCAAGTCACAGTTACATTTTCATGATATTTAAATGTTCATTTTGGATTTATTTCTCTGAGATGCAAGATTTGGAATATTTCAGTAGTGTTTGGTTGTGGTTTACCTTGTCACAGTTACATTTTCTTGATTTTTCAAAGTTCATTTTGAATTTCTTTCGTTGAAATGCAAGAGTTGGAATATTTCAGTAGTGTTTGGTTGTGGTTTACCTTGATCACAGTTACATTTTCCTAAATTTTCAAAGTTCATTTTCAATTTCTTTCGTTGAAATGCGAGAGTTGGAATATTTCAATTGTGTTTTGTCGTGGTTTACCTTGTCACAGTTACATTTTCTTGATTTTTCAAAGTTCAATTTGAATTTCTTTCATTGAAATGCAAGAGTTGGAATATTTCAGTAGTGTTTTGACGTGGTTTACAGTGTCACAGTTACATTTTCTTGATTTTTAAAAGTTCATTTTGAATTTCTTTCTTTGAAATGCAAGAGTTGGAATATTTCAGTAGTGTTTGGTTGTGGTTTACCTTGTCACAGTTACATTTTCTTGATTTTTCAAAGTTCATTTTGAATTTCTTTCGTTGAAATGCAAGAGTTGGAATATTTCAGTAGTGTTTGGGTGTGGTTTACCATGTCACAGTTACATTTTCTCGATTTTTCGAAGTACTTTCGAATTTCTTTCGTTGAGATGTAAGATTTGGAATATTTCAGTGGTGTATGGATATCTTTTCCCATGTCACAGTTACATTATAAATTTTTTTCACATTTCATACTGAATTTTTTTCAATGAGATGCTCTAGTTCGACTATTTCAGAATTGTTTGACTGTGGTTTACCTTGTCACAGTTACATTTTCTTGATTTTTCAAAGTTCATTTTGAATTTCTTTCGTTGAAATGCAAGAGTTGGAATATTTCAGTAGTGTTTGGTTGTGGTTTACCTTGTCACAGTTACATTTTCTTGATTTTTCAAAGTTCATTTTGAATTTCTTTCGTTGAAATGCAAGAGTTGGAATATTTCAGTAGTGTTTGGTTGTGGTTTACCTTGTCACAGTTACATTTTCTTGATTTTTCAAAGTTCATTTTGAATTTCTTTCGTTGAAATGCAAGAGTTGGAATATTTCAGTAGTGTTTGGTTGTGGTTTACCTTGTCACAGTTACATTTTCTTGATTTTTCAAAGTTCATTTTGAATTTCTTTCGTTGAAATGCAAGAGTTGGAATATTTCAGTAGTGTTTGGTTGTGGTTTACCTTGTCACAGTTACATTTTCTTGATTTTTCAAAGTTCATTTTGAATTTCTTTCGTTGAAATGCAAGAGTTGGAATATTTCAGTAGTGTTTGGTTGTGGTTTACCTTGTCACAGTTACATTTTCTTGATTTTTCAAAGTTCATTTTGAATTTCTTTCGTTGAAATGCAAGAGTTGGAATATTTCGGTAGTGTTAGGTTATGGTTTACCTTGTCACAGTTACATCTTCTTGATTTTTCAAAGTTCATTTTGAATTTCTTTAGTTGAAATGCAAGAGTTGGAATATTTCAGTAGTGTTTGATTGTGGTTTACCTTGTCACAGTTACATTTTATTGATTTTTCAAAGTTCATTTTGAATTTCTTTCGTTGAAATGCAAGAGTTGGAATATTTAAGTAGTGTTTGGTTGTGGTTTAACTTGTCACAGTTACATTTTCTTGATTTTTCAAAGTTCATTTTGAATTTATATCGTTGAAATGCACGAGTTGGAATATTTCAGTAGTGTATTGTTATGGTTTACCTTGTCACAGTTACATTTTCTTGATTGTTCAAAGTTCATTTTGAATTTCTTTCGTTGAAATGCAAGAGTTGGAATATTTCAATAGTGTTTGGTTTTGGTTTACCTTGTCACATATACATTTTAGTGATTGTTCTTTGTTCTGTGTGAATTTCTTTATTTTATATGAAATTTTTTGTATATTTCAGTGGTGTTTGGTTGTGGTTTAACTTGTCACAGTTAGATTTTCTTGATTTTTTAATGTTCATTTTGAATTTCTTTCGTGGAAATGCAAGAGTTGGAATATTTCAGTAATGTTTGTTTTCGATTTACCTTGCCAGAGTTAAATTCTCTTGATTTTTCAAGGTTCATTTTGAATTTCCTTCGTTGAAATGCAAGAGTTGGAATATTTCAGTAGTGTTTGGTTGTGGTTTACATTGTCACAGTTACATTTTCTTGATTTTTCAAAGTTCATTTTGAATTTATTTCGTTGTAATGCTAGAGTTGGAATATTTCAGTTGTGTTTGGTTGTGGTTTACCTTGTCACTGTTACATTTTCTTCATTTTTCAAAGTTCACTTTGTATTTCTTTCGTTGAAATGAAAGAGTTGGAATATTTCAGCAGTGTTTGGTTATGGTTTACCATGTCACACTTACATATTCTTGATTATTCAAAGTTCATTTTGAATTTCTTTCGTTGAAATGCAAGAGTTGGAATATTTCAGGAGTGTTTGGTTATGGTTTACCTTGTCACAGTTACATTTTCTTGATTGTTCAAAGTTCATTTTGAATTTCTTCCTTGAAATGCAAGAGTTGGAATATTTCAGTAGTGTTTGATTGTGGTTTACCTTGTCACAGTTACATTTTCTTGATTTTTCAAAGTTCATTTTGAATTTCTTTCTTTGAAATGCACGAGTTGGACAATTTCAGTCGTGTTTGTTTGTGGTTGACCTTGTCACAGTTACATTTTCTTGATTTTTCAAAGTTCATTTTTAATTTCTTTCGTTGAAATGCAAGAGTTGGAATATTTCAGTAGTGTTTGGTTGTGGTTTACCTTGTCACAGTTACATTTTCTTGATTTTTCAACGTTCATTTTGATTTTTTTCATTGAAATGCAAGAGTTGGAATATTTCAGTAGTGTTTGGTTGTGGTTTACCTTGTCACAGTTACATTTTTCTTGATTTTTCAAAGTTCATTTTGAATTTCTTCGTTGAAATGCAAGAGTTGGAATATTTCAGTAGGTTGTTGTTTACCTTGACGATTTATAATTTCCTTTACTTTTCAAAGTTCATTTTGAATTTCTTTCGTTGAAATGCAAGAGTTTGATTATTTAACAAGTGTTTTGGTTGTGGTTTACATTGTCACAGTTACATTTTCTTGATTTTTCAAGGTTCATTTTGAATTTCTTCGTTGAAATGCAAGAGTTGGAATATTTCAGTAGTGTTTGGTTGTGGTTTACTTGGCACAGTTACATTTTCTTGATTTTTCAAAGTTCATTTTGAATTTCCTTCATTGAAATATTTTGGTCGTGCTTTACCTTGACACAGTTAAATTTCTTGATTTTTGTTAGGTTAGGTTAGGTTAGGCTAGATCAAGTTAGATTAGGTTAAGTTAGGTTAGGTTAGCCTACGTACGCGCGCGTACGTAGGCTAACCTAACCGAACTTAACCTAATCTAACTTGATCTAGCCTAACCTAACCTAACCTAACAAAAATCAAGAAATTTAACTGTGTCAAGGTAAAGCACGACCAAAACCTATTTCAATGAAGGAAATTCAAAATGAACATTGAAAAATCAAGAAAATGTAACTGTGCCATGTTAAACCACAACCAAACACTACTGAAATATTCCAACTCTTGCATTTCAACGAAAGAAATTCAAAATGAACTTTGAAAAATCAAGAAAATGTAACTGTGTCAATGTAAACCACAACCAAAACACTTGTGAAATATTCAAACTCTTTCATTTCAACGTAAGTAATTCAAAATGTAATTCGAAAAATCATTAGAATTTAACTTTGACAATGTAATCCATGGCCTTACACTTCTTAAATATTCCAACTCTTGAATTTCAGCGAAAGAAATTCGAAATGAACTTTTAAAAATCAATAAAATGTAACTGTTAGAACGTAAAACCTTACCAAACACTACAGAACTATTACAATAATTGCATTTCAACGAACGAAATTCAGAACGAACTTTGAAAAATAAAGAAAGAATATAAGTGACTCGGACATACACATCAAAACACTACAGAAATATTCCAACTCTTGCATTTAAACGTTAGATATTCAAAATTAACTTTTAAAAATCAAGAAAATGTAACTGTGACAAGGTAAACCACAACCAAACACTACAGAAATATTCCAACTCTTGCATTTCAACTAATGAAATTCATAATGAACTTTGAAAAATCAAGCAAATGTAACTATGACAAGGTAAACCATAAACAAACACTACTGAAATATTCCAACTCTTGCATTTCAAAGAAAGAAATTCAAATTAAATTTTAACAATAAAGAAAAATGTAACTGTGACAAGGTAAACCAAAACCAAACACTACTGAAATATTCCAACTCATGCATTTCAACGAAAGAAATTCAAAATGAATGTTGAAAAATCAAGAAAATGTACCTTTGACAAGGTAAACCACAACCTAACACTACTGAAATATTCCAACTCTTGCATTTCAACGAAAGAAATTCAAAATGAACTTTGAAAAATCAAGAACATGTAACTGTGACAAGGTAAACAGCAACCAAACACTACTGAAATTTTCCAACTCCTGCATTTCAACGAAAGAAATTCAAAATGAACTTTGAAAAATCAAGAAAATGTAACTGTGACAAGGTAAACCACAACCAAACACTACTGAAATATTCCAACTCTTGCATTTCAAGGAAAGAAATTCAAAATGAAATTTGAACAATCAAGAAAATGTAACTGTGACAAGGTAAACCAAAACCAAACACTACTGAAATTTTCCAACTCTTGCATTTCAACGAAAGAAATTCAAAATGAACTTTGAACAATCAAGAAAATGTAACTGTGACATGGTAAACCAGAACCAAACACTACTGAAATATTCCAACTCTTTCATTTCAATGAAAGAAATTCAAAATTAAAATTGAAAAAAACAAGAAAATGATACTGTAACAAGGTAAACCACATCCAAACACTACTGAAACATTCCAACTCTTGCATTTCAACGAAAGAAATTCAAAATGAACTTTGAAAAATCAAGAAAATGTAACTGTTACAAGGTAAACCATAACCAAACACTACTGAAATATTCCAACTCTTGCATTTCAACGAAAGAAATTCAAAATGAACTTTGAAAAATCAAGAAAATGTAACTGTGACAAGGTAAACCACAACCAAACACTACTGAAATATTCCAACTCTTGCATTTCAACGAAAGAAATTCAAAATGAACTTTGAAAAATCAAGAAAATGTAACTGTGACAAGGTAAACCACAACCAAACACTACTGAAATATTCCAACTCTTGCCTTTCAAGGAATGAAATTCAAAATGAAATTTTAACAAACTTGAAAAAGTTACTGTTTCCAGTAAGACCTAAACCACACACTTCAGAAAGAGTCCTAATCTTGAATTTCAAGAACTTAAATACGACTTGACGTTTGACCATTACAAACCATGTAAAACAGTCCATTTCAGAACTTCACAAGCCCTCCCGACCACTTCAATATCTTCCCTTATGTTGAATGAAATTCAGTGCCACAATGAGAGCTTTACTTAAGAAGCAGATGAGAAAATTTAAGATCACATTCTTAAGATAGTTGGAAAGTTAAAGAAATTCGTAAGGTTACTGCAATCACTGGGTTATGATTCCCGTTCTCTGTGTTGCATTTCAGAAAAAGTCCATTTTGTATTCTGTGTGTTGGGTTCATTTTTGCCCAAAGGACGTAAGGGCACAAAAAATCTTTTATTTCTGAACCGCCTTGACATCTTAAAACACAAGAGACACATAGTTCAATGGACACTAGCAAAAACGACACTGGTAATAACCAACTCCAAGACATCAAGAGACGCCTGACACTTGCAAACTCCAGTTTTAAAGCTCTGATGCACATTTGGAGGAATAAGAACTTAACAACAACTCTCAAAACGAGACTCTTCTACTCCCTCATTATTCCGATCGCCATCTATGCCTGTGAATCTTGGACGCTTAAAACAGACGATCAACGCCGCCTAGCTGCCTTTGAAACCAAATCCCTACGATGCATCGCTGGTATCACCTTCCATGACGGAATCTCCAACTCCAAGCTTCTCCATAATCTGAAAGTCAAATTTACAATACTGGTCAAAATAAAACTACAACATCTCAAATGGCTTGGACATATACAACGTATGGCTAGTACACCTCTCTCGAAGATAGCATTTGATGGACGAGCACAGGGTTCTCGGCCCTAAGATCACCCTCCGAAGAGATGAAAGGGAAACTTTTTGCCTTAGAATCTGCCACAAATCTGCCACCTGGTCAATAAAAGAAGTACCTACAGGAGGCACATCAATGAACTGGTTAAAGAAGAGGCCCCAAAACGACCTTCATCGACGGATGGGACATAAGTCAAGTCAAAAGTTCGAAAGCTAGCTTTGCGATTCCAAAGCTACGTGGCTTCAGAGTCTAAAGGGCCGAAACTCCAGTAGTTTTTAGGGGAATATCACCCTAGGCTTCCAGCCATGTTCAAGTTCCGGGATTTTTGTTTAAAATTAGTTTAAGTCGCGGTGCATCCTATTTGAGCTGAACTATCACAACTCTTTTAATTATAAATGACTAAAGTTGGCTAGAGGCTCCTCCAGCCCGCCCAATTCCAACGCCAATTTTTTTCAGCAGAAAGACATGTTACGTCTTGATTAAACTGGCATCAGGACAGGATTTTAAATCTTTAAGGACCGAAGGAATCACATAACTTCTTCAACATCGCCCACATCGTCCCTGTCACATTTTTGCGGAAAAGTATGCATCTGGCACATCATTCAAAACCAAATCATGCAAGAATTTTCAATATGTATTAGTAGAAAACCAACATGTGTCAGTGGTCCCTCCCGTACCCTCACAACCCATCGCCATATTTTTCTAAAAAAAGTGCATGTGTACCCTATTCGAGTCGTGTCTAAACTGTCTAACGACTACGTTTATAAAAGAAAATAATAACCCAAAATTAGAAAAAAGCTTCTGCTTTTAGGGGAAGGCAGTATCCAAGAGTCAGAAAATGACCTGCAAGGGCAACCGAAGTCAATAAATTTAACACACACTGAAGATTGTCAGTGCTTTGAAAAGGAAAAAGGTAAAATTAATCGGGAATATTGCCTTCCATGCTCTTTTTTTCTTTGAAACCATGGTAACGCTTGATTTAAGTTACATTTAAAGGGTACATAGTAAATTTGAAGAAAATTCTCCCGAAGGAAATAATTTTCATCAAGCACCACGCCCAGTAAACTCAAATAATATTATTTTTCTAACTAGGGACCTGGGGGAATACTCCTTAAATTCTTTATACACATTTTTTTATAAAAATCATTTAATAAAACGTATTATTAAACCAATATACAATAGTAGTAAGTCTGTTACAAAGAAGCCTTTGAGGCTAGCTGTCGAAAATCAAGATTAGCATTGAAAGCGTGTATTTAATTGTTTTTATTTTGTTTGAATTAATTTTATTAACTCATTTTTTCTATGAGTCCTGGTTGAACTTCGTTGAAGTAATGATGCTAGGGCTGTTTTACAAGTTTAAAAGAAAACATTTTTAGTTTAAAAGTTCGTATTTTAATGTAAGTTTCTTTTATATATTATCGCTCATGTTGTCCTGAGGATGGCCTTTGGACATGGGGCCGGAATATTCATTTGAAGTTTGAATTCCACTCTCTTGAAAAAAGAAAAAATACCCCCAGTGTTTCTAATTGTGATTCGTTGTCTATGATAGAAAGGCTAGTGTGGTCTTCGTTGCTATTTACATATACAGTATTAATTTACCATAATAATATACTATGATTATCTACATACAATCTATATGATTTCATGGCTGGTGAAAGCCTACTGAGAACCTTATAAATTAGTCCTTTATTTCCTGTAGTTTATTTAAAGACTGATCTGCTACTAATCGTCTTTTTCTTGTGTCTATTTTGTGTTTTGAGTAAGCTTATATTTATCAGAATTCTACAAATTTAGGGAAATATTAAAAACTAGTTCATTTGGACCAATTTTACAGATATATGTTACAAAAACTACGAAGCAATAATTTTGGTTCATTATAAATTCCATCTTCACTCTTTAATTCCATCAGAAAAAATACTGTTTTTTATTAATTAGATACGACAATTCAACTATGATCAGTTTTGTTTGGTTGAAGGTTGAATTTTTTTTGTAGGTATTATACTTTTTTAACAGTTTTCATACTCAAACAAGTACCTTTCCATAAGTCTCTTAAAAACAACTAAACTGCAACCCAGCACGTTGGCAGATTTTTTTTTTTGTGGGGGGGGGGGTCAGTTTAAAAAAAATATTTATATTTAGATTTCCAGAAATTCTTAAAATTTAGGATTTTGAACCTTTCACACCTATTGGCAGAGGACAGAGCTTACCGACTCATATCAACTTGAGAAGTATCTCCGACAGTTTTAATTACCCAAATTAGTAGCATTAGAGGTTTCAATCCACACTAAAAGGGATAGGAGATTCTTCACGACATCGTATAGGGATATAGCGGAGTACTCGAGACGTCCCATAAGGAGATAGCGGGGGTTAGGTACATATAATAGGAGGCACAGAGGGCAAATTGCCGAATCGAATAGCGAGAATCGTTTTTTAAATTGTATTTACCACCTAGTGTATTTACCGACCCTATTTTATTGTTTCTAAGAGGGAACGTCCCAATCAATCAAAGCCAAGAGTCCAACTTTTAACTTTTGCAGGTGTGTCATGTTACCGTTTCTCCTCAGATTGTTTTCTGAAAGGCAACATCTTGCAAGCATACGTCACTTTTTCCTCGTAATTTTCTGGCAGTAGATCATTATTCAATTACAATTTTATCATGAAGAAATTTTGAAGTCGGCACATGTTAAGCACAGATAATTATTTTTAAATTAGTTGTTTCTTCCTCCAAATATGTTTTGTTCATTATATTTTGTTCATCTTAGCATATTTTTATCTTTTTTTTATCGAACGGGTTTTCTACAGTTTGGGACTGACCGTTTTTTTCGAGTTTCTTTAATTAACGTTTTTTGTTTTGTTATTATATTATATTCTCTATATTGTGTCCATCTTATTATTATTTCTCGTATTGAACGTGTAAGATTATGCGGCTCTGTCTTATGGGAGCTGGCCCTTCTAGGGTTTGCGCTGACTGTGTTTTTCGACTTCTTTAATTTAAGCCTTATTTCTTATCTTAGTATGTTTTACTCATTTTTTGGATCGAAAGAGTAAGAATGTGGTACTCTGTCTTGGAGGAGCTGGCCCTAATAAAGGTTGTTGGTGACCGTGCTTTTTGAATTGCTTTAAATTAAGCATTTTGGTTTATATCTTATCTTAGCATACTTTATTATTTTTCTGAGCAAAAGGGGAAGTAAGTATATATGTCCACATCTAGGATTTAAGGCCGGGCATGCTATTTGACTCTCTTTAGTTCGGACTTCTTCGCTTATATTTTACCATTCATCAGCTTTTAACATTTTTTTTCGTTTTTGAAGTTTAAACTGCTTATTTTTTGTGATTTCATAATTTTAACCCTCAATTTTTTGTTCTCGAATTTTAACTGCGTGTTTATTTTTTGGGTAATTCCAACTCTTAACTTTCATTTTTTTTTCAATTTCAACTTTTATATTGCTTATTTTTATACAGTGATGGTAATTACAATTATAAAATGTTACGAATTGACTCTTATCCCGTTATACAATGCGGTGATTTACCCTCTGTGCCTCCTATTATCTGTCCCTTATCCTCCGCTATCTCGTTCTGCGACGTGTAAATAAGCCCCGTATCTGCCTATGTGATGTAGAGAAGAATGCCCTAACTCTTGTAGTGTGGATTGATGCCTCTAATACTCCTCAGATCAAGTACTTCCCTCTAAAGTATATAAGAAAATTCGTATAGATGGTTATTGTCAACCCTCCGTAGGTTTGTTCATAAGTGATTGTTGACCTACCAAAAATTAGTGCCGTTCTTTTACTCATCTTTGTGCTAAGATTTTACTTAAGATCTTAGTGCAAAAGGACGGCCCCATTTTCTGCTTAAATTTTGAATTCACCTACATTGACATAAATACCAATTCTGGCCTGTCAAATCATGTACTACCCTCTAGATGTTCCATCTTCGGCTTGCATGTGCCTATGTTTTTTTAGAGTACTTCGTTCCAAATGGAACGAAGTAGCCGAAATCAACATGCATAAGTTGTAAAAGCTCCAAATTCTGTGAGACCCTTGGTTTGAATTTGAGACTCGCCGATCTAGTTAGTGATTATTTGAAAAAAAAAACTACGTTTTCTAAAGAGTTAAAGAGGCTGAGTTACAAGGTAGAACCTTAAAACGTACAGGGATTAGGAGGCCTCGCTCTTTACGCTAAAGTTTTTATTGTTTAAAAAAAGAGTTGTGAGAAAGTCAAACTTTAGCGTAAAGAGCGAGGCGTTGAGGAGGGCACATCCCCTTTCATATACGGAATAATTTCTGTTCGTTTTAAGATTTAATGTCGCTCCTTACTTTCAGTTTAAAAACCTTTTTTTTTTTATTTAAAGGCTGCGAAAAAGGGGGTTTGGGGGGCGGCAGCCCCCCAACTGTGCCTCCTAATCCCTGTACGTTTTAAGGTTCGACCTTGTAACTCAGCCTCTTTAACTCTTTAGAAAACGTAGTTTTTTTCCAATAATTTCTGCACTTTTTTGTAGTTTATTACTTATTATTGCTTGACTAACTGTTAGCTGATCGTGTCAGGAGTTAAAGTTGGGGGCTGCCGCCCCCCAAACCTCCCGCTCTTGAACATTCTTGTGTTAAGGCTTTTAATTCCTGAATACTCAAATCACGTCGTACAGGGTGCCTCCTAATCCCTGTACGTTTTAAGGGTTGAGCTTGTAACTCAGCCTCTTTAACTCTTTAGAAAACGTAATTTTTTTCAAATAATTTAAAAAAGAAACTGAGTTTCTTTTTTAAACTTTAAATTCAGTATATAAAAAATTTCCTCTGACAGTGAATCGAACCCGGGTTTTCCGCCTGTCAGTCAGGAGTCTCGACCGCTGCACTAAAGAGACACAATTGTAATTGTTTTTTAGTACGGGGAGTCTATTTTTGACGCAAGCAAATCCACACAGAACTTGATATTTGGTTTTTGGAAAACAGGGAAGGAGTGATCAGATTGAGCTGAAATTTCGAGGATAAGCTCCCAGGCGCAAGGAAAGCCTATCCTATAAATTTCAGCCCCATCGGACAACGTTAAAGGGGGGTTGTGGTGGGAAAAATTAACATGGGCTATTATAGGAAAACGAGGTTTTTCGTAAATGTAAATTCGGGGGATAATTTTTTCGGTGTGAAAATATCAAAAGGCCCTAACAGGTCGAATTACGCTTCGAATGAGTTCTCTTTCACCCGGATCAGTTGCCAACTGTGGCCTGTAGGCGTGGATAAGAAAAAAAAGAGAAATGAATTTTAAGTGGTTATATTTGGTTTTTTGAAAACAGGTAGGGAGTAATCAGATTAAAACGAAATTTTAAATACAAGCTCCTAGATTCTCGGAACTAGTCGATTCTGTATTTAAGCACGTACAGACACAACCACCGGGGGGCTTGGGTTGGTGGGTCGTAACTTCCATACTCGTTTATCTGATGAATCTTGGAATATAATAAAAATATTCACAAGTCTGAGCTTAAGTCCGGGCTCCAAAATGCGATCACCGCCGTCTCTCTGCGACCTCTAGGACCTGAAATCGCTTAACATTGTGGTGGGTCGCCTCTTTATAGAGGCACAAGTGTGCCTCCTTGACATTGGTGCTTCCGCACCATCTTTCGAGACTCAGTTTCAAAACAGTGAGATTTGTGTGTTATACATAGGAAATGGTTGGACCACGTTTGGTGTCCTATCAACACTGCTTCAAACGGTCGAATTTGCATCCCAGCCCTCTTCCTAATGCCTAGACATAGCCTTCGGCTGTTTGCGCGAGCTTACTTATTTCGCTGGATTCTTTATTAAAAATTGCCTTTATTTGGTTACATAACGGACTTTTGGCTATACCCCCCCCCCCCTTCAAAGGACATATTAATAATAATACAAACCGACAAAATCGGCAAGTTTTTGTGTATAACCCTAGGATACATCCGGGTTTTTTCGGGGGAGGGGGGGGGTAACAGCTGTGACGGTAGTTATTATTATATTTGGAAAGATTACTGCTGACGAACCGGAAGATGTCTGGATTTCAGAAAAAAATTATCAAATTTCGTAGAAGTTGTAAGGAACGCATTGTTTTTGGCATTTTAGACCCCCTCCCCCCTGTTCCATAAAAACCCTCGATCCCCTCCTAGCTTAAACAGTTTAGCCATGTGCACCTATGCCAGAGATGATGGAAGCTGTTGAACCTGTATTTAGTTGCATTTATCTTACGGTTCTAGGCATTTACCCCATCCCCACCGGAAAATACCCCATAAAAAATGCCCCCCCCTGGAAAACTGGGTTTTCCAAACTAGGGAATTTTATTTGAGTTGTGTTTTTTTTATAGTTTCGTTAAGAAGTTCTGAGGAAAGGGAAAGGAGAAATTTAAACATCATAAATATCTTGAAAACTTAAAAAAAAAAAATGCAAATCCATTTTTGCTGAAAAGACATCCATATGGACTTCTGCAATTTTTGGCAGTAGCGAACGCCAAATTAAAAAGAAAAAGAAGGACAAGAAATGGGTGAACAATCATGAAAATTAAGCTAGAAACATGGCACCAAAAAGTTTTAGAAGGTTTTTCTTTCCTTTTGAAAGGATAGTTGGCTTTGGGAACCAAAAAATTCTAAATAGTTAAAGTTTTTTTACGGACGAAAGCGTTGTCAAATTCTATGAGTTAGTTATTCTCCAAGTGCAAAACTACCACAAATCACCATTAATAAATAATGAAACCCAAAACGAACAGAAATTACAATAGATAACCTAGTCAAACTTAAAACAAGCAAAAATTGAAAAGAGTAGGGCTGACAACCGCCATGTCTTCTCAAAACCATAACATAATTTGCACTTTACTAACAATAAAAAAAAATAGCCGTGGATTGTCAGTTGAGTGTACATATTCTGATATTAAAGTCTTAATACTTCTTTGTTTATTAAAGTAAAAAAGTAAAAACATTTAAATATATTTTGTTTTCAGTAAAGCGCAAATTATGTTTTGGTCTTGAGAAGGCGTGGGTGTTGTCAGCCCTACTCATGTTAATTTTTTCTCGTTTTGAGTTTGGCTTGGTTATTTATTGTCATTTCGGTTTGTTTTGAGTTTTATGTATTTATTGATGGTGATTTATGGTAGTTTTAAGCTTGGAAAATTACTTGAATTTATTTCTACCCATTTTTGGCTTAATGAAATTCTTTACTTTTCTCGGACAAACTTGTTTTGTGGAAAAAGTTTTTAAATTAATCTGTCTGTTTTTATATAGTTTTTATATAGACATAGTCTTTTTTACGGAAAAAATTACATCTTTTTGTTTTGTTTTCTGTTAGACTCCATCATTTTTCCATATACTCCGCGGGCGTAATTAGGAAAATCTAGCACATACGGTTCTTTCATTTTTCTTCTTCTTTATTTACAAAACAATTGCTTAAACCTATTACGCATAAAGTGGGTACTAGAATATATTCAACTTCTGGAATTAACATGTAGTCATGTTAGATAAGTTAGCTTTTCCTTTGCCGCAAAAAATTTTCGGAAAATTCCAAAAAGCCAAATTCTAAATAACCAAACTTTTAAAATGATTACGGGCTAACTAGCTGAAAGTAGATTTAAAAAATTCATATCGACAACTTGACGGTCCGAAATCAAAATATCTGTAGGGTTGGATGAAATAACCCCAAGGGTTTCGGATAAAGTAATTACTGCCTATATATGAACAATAGAAAATTTATTGCGGTGGGTCATGCAGTATAACTTGTCCTGGTGATGTTTACACATCTTCACATGAGAATTCAAAGCACTATGTAAAAACCTACGTTAGCATAAAAACCTGTTCAAGGTAATGAGGGTGATTATTCTTAACATTAACAATCAATCAATTTTATTCAATCAATAAACTCAACAAAATACACTTCAATATAAACTCCCCTGTAAGGCCCTATGGCCAGGAAAAAAACAAGGGAGAAACAAAAATGAAACAAACATAAAAACAAAAAGTTTTCAACATCACACGTTCGCACCTTTAAGAGACAACACAAAACAAAAAAACAGGGGACTACAAAGCAATCTTTTTTTTTTTTAACGTACTATACATTCTTAACGTTAGCGTTCTTGACATAACGTTCTCTGAAGTGCAATCGTACCTTATGCATGCTCAAAATCTCCTCAACATACACCCCCCTGGTTTTTCTTTGGTAATATTGTACATTAACTAGTGCCCATGTTTTTAATTAGAATTGTTTTTTTACTGTTTTGGAAATATGAAAAAATTCCTTGTGCGGGTACGACCCAAAGAGGATACGTTTCCTTTTCTCTTTTATGTTCCCTAGAGTCCGGCTGGTGAATCCTAAACCTGCATAGGTTAATTTATACTACTTGAACAACTTTGTAGTATGTAATTTTTAAAATAATTAATTTAAATATTATCTTAGGGCTATTTTCAGGTATCCTAAATACGACAATCTAACTGTTCATAAGAAAAACTAGTTTTGATACCTTTGTTTCACAGTAGGTTGACCTCGAGTCAATAAACAGGTTGTCTTACTTTCCATTCACCATTGTCACGTATTCAAAGCCTTAAAAATTTTTGTAGTATACTTTTATTCTGTTTTATGTTTTAGATAATTCTTAGTTCTGTTTTTCTGAACAATTTGAATCTCGTTAGCTTTTTTTCTCGGATATTATGTTGAACCTTCGTTTTTTTTTGTTTTTTTTTGTCATTACTCTGCGGTTGTATTTTTTATAACAAGGTATAGTTCATCCCTTTAGAATAGACTTTAAAGTTTGAACATTTACAAAAGCTTTTTATTCTAATTAAATGGCTTTTGTGTTTCAGGAGACATTCTGAAACAATTGGGTCACAAATTCAAACTTTAGCGTAAAGCGCGAGGTATTTAAGAGAGGTGTAGACGCCCTCATATACGGAATAATTTCTGTTTGTTTTAATGCTGCTCCTTATTTTCAGTTGAAAAAAATATTTCATTTCTGATCATTTTTCAAATAATGTTTGGAAATCCCGATCCCCTCGACGAAAAATTCCTTCCCCCGTGAAAAGTTCCTCTAAATAAAGCTCCTTCTATGTAAAATAACCCCTCCAAGGAAATCTCCCCGAAAACATTCCATATTATTAGCTGAAAATTCACCCCGGGAAATTTCTTGCTCGGTACAATTCCACCTAAAAAAAATTCTCTTTAGAATAGTCTATTTGTAAACAGACATTAATTTGTGATTGTTTTCAAATAATGCCGAAAGTCCCCCCCCCCCTCTGGATTTTTTTTCGGAAATCCCCCCATCCCAGTTGATAGTTGCTGCCGGGGAAAATCTTGCATCTAGAATTTCTCTAGCTAAATCCCCCCCCACGGAGAATTTCTTCCGCGGAATTCCTCCAGGGAGAGTTTTCCTGCGGAAAATCCCCCTCCCCCGCGGATAAATTCTCCAGACAATTCCAGTCCCGCGGAAAATTTCCCCGGAACATCTCCACATGTTAAATTGAGTCGGCAAAGTATAAGATAAATAAAAGGAATTTCATGCTGGAATTCTGACAAATTCCCCAGCGTAAAATTTTCCCTGGAAAGTTCACCCCCTGGAAACCTCCCTCCTCAAGGACCAATCTTCTTGTAAAATCTCACGAGAAGACCCCCCCCCCCTTCTCCCTCCAAAAAATGCCCGCATACTTCCAAATAGCAAATACTAGACATAAACCATGAACAAATCTCGTAAGTAGAGTAGTACGTTATACTTTGCTTAGACATATAGGAATTCCCATGCTATTTGCACAGACCTATACACCTTTTCAAAGAGAGTGAGTAGCCCCATGCATATAGGTAATACTTCTACGGGACCTTTACACCTTTTCAAAGAGCACACGGACATGCGTCAATTGATATGAATGGTACAAGACTTGGCAGACATATTTTTGTTTAAGTTCAATGACAAAATTAAACTTCCGATGGTTAAGAATGCGTCATGGGATGATTACAGAACTGTGAATGATGAAAAGTTGAAAATTGTACCATTTTGCGTAAAATCCAACTCTAATTGCAAAAAATGTTATAGCATTTGCGAATTGGACTCTATGAACGATATTAATTTTTGATTGTATAATAGGGATGTGAATGATCCTGATTAGTGAACGGATTGTATGAAGGTGGTAAAAAAAGGGTTAAACTAATTAACAGTTTAGGTAATCCCGAGGGGGTGTTAACTCATAGCTTATTGATTATAAATTTCGAATATCATCAATCTATGGAAATGGTTAACGATGATAAAATGCTCTTGTGAGTTAACCTACCTTTAGTTCCCCGATGTGTTCTGTATAATGCACAAATGGCGTTTGAACAGTGTTGTCAATTTAAAATAGGGTCTACTGTTATAGTATACTAAAAAGTTGATACTAATAGAGATGTAGATGTCAAGAAAAGAATTTTAATAAAGAAATTCAGAACAATCTATAAAAATCCTTACAAATAAAGTAGTGAGGTGTATATGAGTACGAACCGTAAAGGATCATAAGCACCAATGACCCTAACCACCAGGGACCTCAATCCCCAAAGGTCCCCTATCCCCAAACTCCAAAAGACCCCTCCCCCCAACTTTTTGCCCCCCCCCATTTTTTTAAAGTTTTTTAAAACTTTTTTAATTATTTTTTTGACAGTTTTTTTTCAATTATTAATTTTTTTTTAACATGATATATTTTTTCGACTTTTTTTAACCTCTCTAAATCATATCAGAAAAATAGAATGACATTCTTGATTTAAATTTTAAAACATATTCTTGTGCATACCCATACTCCTGTTGATGAGGACTGATGGTTCTAATTCAATATTTTTTCCTGAAAAACAAACTATTTTTTTTTAACTAAATTTTTGTTTGGACTTAGAAATTATTTAACTTTTTTTTATTTATTTTAACATTGTATTTTTTTCAACTTTTTTTTATATCTCTAAATCATATCAGAAAAATAGAATGGCACTTTTGATTTAAATTTTAATACATATTCTTGTGCATACCCATACTCCTATTGATGAGGACTGGTGGTTCTTATTCAATATTTTTTCATGGAAAACAAACAATTTTTTTTAACTATATTTTTTTGGGACTTCGAAATTATTTTACTATTTTTTGTTACATCTTTAAATCACATCAGAAAAATAGAATGACACTTGATTTAAATTTTGAAAAAACATTCTTGTGCATACCCATACTCCTATTGATTCCCATTCAATGAGGATTGATGAGGACTGATGGTTCTCATTCAATATTTTTTCATGAAAAACAAACTATTTTTTTTAACTAAATTTTTGTTGGACTTCGAAATTATTCAATTTTTTTTATTTTTTAACATGGTATTTTTTCAACTTTTTTTTACATCTAAATCATATCAGAAAAATAGAATGACACTTTTGATTTAAATTTTAAAACATATTCTTGTGCATACCCATGCTCAAATTGATGAGGACTGATGGTTCTCATTCAATATTTTTAATGAAAAACAAACTTTTTGTTTAATAATTTTTTTTGGACTTCGAAATTATTCAACTTTTTTTTCTTTACATCTCTAAATCATATCAGAAAAATAGAATGACACTTTTGATTTAAATTTTAAAACATATTCTTATGCATACCCATACTCCTATTGATGAAGACTGATGGTTATCATTCAGTATTTTTTCAAGAAAAACAAACTATTTTTTTTAAATAAATTTTTTTTTTGGACTTAGAAATTATTCAAATTTTTTTTGTTGCATCTGTAAATTATATCAGAAAAATAGAATGACACTTTTGATTTAAATTTTAAAAACATTCTTGTGCATACCCATACTCCTATTGATTCCCATTCAATGAGGATTGATGAGGACTGATGGTTCTCATTCAATATTTTTTCATGAAAACAAACTATTTTTTTAACTAAATTTTTTTTGGACTTCGAAATTATTCAACTTTTTTTTATTTGTTAACATGGTAATTTTTTCAACTTTTTTTTTACATCTAAATCATATCAGAAAATAGAATGACACTTTTTATTTAAATTTTAAAACAAGTTCTTGTGCATACTCATACTCCTATTGATGAGGACTGATAGTTCTCATTCAGTATTTTTTCATGAAGAACAAACTATTTTTTTAACTAATTTTTTTCGGACTTCGAAATTATTCAACTTCTTTTACATCTCTAAATCATATCAGAAAAATATAATGACACTATTGAATTAAAATTTAAAACATATTTTTGTGTATACCCATACTGCTATTGATGAGGACTGATGGTTCTCATTCAATATTTTTTCATGAAAAATAAACTTTTTTTAACGAAATTTTTGTTTGGACTTCAAAATTATTCAAATTTTTTTTACATCTAAATCATATCAGAAAAATAAAATGACACTTTTGATTTAAATTTTAAAACATATTCTTGTGCATACCCATACTCCTATTGATGAGGACTGATAGTTTTCATTCAATATTTTTTCAAGAAAAACAAACTATTTTTTTAACTAATTTTTTTTTACTTTGAAATTATTCAACGTTTTGACACTTTTGATTTAAATGTTAAAACATATTTTTGTGCATACCCATACTCCTATTGATGAGGACTGATGGTTCTCATTCAATATTTTTCGTGAAGAACAAAATGTTATTTTAACTAATTTTTTTTTACTTCGAAATTATTCAACTTTTTTTTATTTTTTTTATTTGTTAACATGGTATTTTTTTCTACTCTTTTTTTACATCTCTTAATCATATCAGAAAAATAGAATGACACTTTTGATATAAATTTTAGAACATATTCTTTTGCATACCCATACTCCTATTGATGAGGACTGATTGTTCTCATTCAATATTTTTTCATGAAAAACACACTATTTTTTTAACTAAATTTTTTTGGACTTCGAAATTATTCAACTTTTTTCACATCTCTAAATCATATCAGAAAAATAGAATGACACTTTTGATTTAAAATTTTAAAACATATTCTTGTGCATACCCATACTCCTATTGACGGGGACTGATGATTCTCATTCAATATTTTTTCATGAAAAACAAACTATTTAAAAAAAAAAATTTTTTGGACTTCGAAATTATTCAACTTTTTTTTTAAATTTCTTTTATTTTTTAACATGTTTTTTTTAACTTTTTTTTACATCTCAGAATGACATGAAACATAATTAAAACATAAAAAATTCGCATTTAATTGGAATAAGCAAACATCCGCCCAGCCACACAGGCAGAAAGAGTGAGAGAGACAAAAACACACACAAATACGCAGATTCAGACACACACACACTGAGAAAGACAAGATTCAGACAAACAAACCAAGAAAGACATGCATTTGAATAAGCAAACACCCGCCCAGACACACAGGCAAAAAGAGTGAGAGACAAAACTCATACAAATACGTAGATTCAGACACACAAACCGAGGATTCACAGGCAAAAAGAGTGAGAGAGACAAAAACACATACAAATACGTAGATTCAGACACACAAACCGAGAAAGACATGCATTTGGAATAAGCAAACACCCGCCCAGACACACAGGCAAAAAGAGTGAGATACAAAAAAATATAAATGCGTAGATTCAGACCCGCAAACCGAGAAAGACATGCATTAGAATAAGCAAACACCCGCCCAGACACACAGGCTAATAGAGTGAGAGAGACAAAAACAAATACAAATATGTAGATTCAGTCACACAAACCGAGAAAGACATGCATTGGAATAAGCAAACACCCGCGCAGACACGTGGCAAAAAGAGTGAGATAGACAAAAAACTCAAATACGTAGATTCAGACACACAAACCGAGAAAGACATGTATTGGAATAAGCAAACACCCGCCCAGACTCACAGGCAAAGAGTTAGAGAGACAAAAACACATACAAATATTTAGATTCAAACACACAAACCAAGAAAGACATCTACTGGAATAAGCAAACACCCTCCCAGACTGATAGGCAAAAAGAGTGAGAGAGAAAAAATACATACGATTACGCAGATTCAGACACACAAACCGAGGAAGACATGCATTTGAATAAGCAAACATCCGCCCAGACACGTGGCAAAAAGAGTAAGATAGATAGAAAACACATACAAATACGTGGATTCAGTCACACAAACCGAGAAAGTCATGCATTGGAATAAGAAAACACCCGCCCAGACACGAGGCACAAAGAGTGAGATACATAGAAAACACATACAAATACGTAGATTCAGACACACAAACCGAGAAAGACATGCATTTGAATAAGAAAACACCCACCCAGACACTCAGTCAAAAAAGAGTGAGAGACCAAAATACATACAAATGCGTATATTCAGACACACAAACCGAGGAAGACATGCATTGGAATAAGCAAACATCCGCCCAGACACACAGGCAAAAAGAGTGAGAGAGACAAAAACACATACAAATACGTGGATTCAGTCACACAAACCGAGAAAGTCATGCATTTGAATAAGCAAACACCCGCCCAGACACGTTGCAAAAAGATTGAGATATAGATAAAACACATACAAATACGTAGATTCAGACACACAAACCGAGAAAGGCAAGCTTTGGAATAAGCAAACACCCGCCCAGACACGTGGCAAAAATAGTTATATAGAAAAAAAAAACATACAAATACGTAGATTCAGACACACAAACCTATAAAGGCATGCATTGGAATAAGCAAACACCCGCCCAGACTCACAGACAAAAAGAGTGAGAGAGACAAAAACACATACAAATACGTAGATTCAGACATACAAACCGAGAAAGACATACATTAGAATAAGCTAACTCCCGCCCAGACACACAGGCAAAAAGAGTGAGAGAGACAAAAACACATACAAATACGTGTATTTAGTCACACAAGCCGAGAAAGGCATGCATTGGAATAAGCAAACACCTGCCCAGACACGTGGCAAAAAGAGTGAGATAGGCAAAAAACACATACAAATACGTAGATTCAGACACACAAACCGAGAAAGGCATGCATTGGAATAAGCAAACACCCGCCCAGACTCACAGACAAAAAGAGTGAGAGAGACAAAAACACATACAAATACGTAGATTCAGACATACAAACCGAGAAAGACATGCATTAGAATAAGCAAACACCCGCCCGGACACAAGGCAAAAAGAGTGAGAGAGACAAAAAACATACAAATACGTGGATTCAGTCACACAAACCAAGAAATGCATGCATTGGAATAAGCAAACACCCGCCCAGACTCACAGACAAAAACAGTGAGAGTGACAAAAACACATACAAATACGTAGACTCAGGCACACAGACCGAGAAAGACATGCATTGGAATAAGCAAACACCCGCCCAGACTCACAAGCAAAAAGAGTGAGAGAGACAGAAACACATACAAATACGTAGATTCATACCCACCAACCGAGAAAGACATGCATTTGGAATAAGCGAACACCCACCCAGACACACAGGCAAAAAGAGTGAGAGATACAAAAACAAATACAAATACGTAGATTCAGACCCACAAACCGAGAAAGACATTCATTAGAATAAGCAAACACCTGCCCAGGCACACATGCAAAAAGAGTGAGAGAGACAAAAAACACATACAAATACGTAGATTAAGACACACAAACCGAGAAAGACATGCATTGGAGTAAGAAAACACCCGCCCAGACACACAGGCAAAAAGAGTGAGAGACAAAAACACATAGAAATACGTAGATTCAGACACACAAACCGAGAAAGACATGTATTGGAATAAGCAAACACCCGCCCAGACACACAGGCAAAAAGAGTGAGAGAGACGAAATTCATACAAATACGTAGATTCAAACACACAAACCGAGAAAGACATGCATTGAAATAAACAAACACCCGCCCAGTCACACAAGCAAAAAGAGTGAGAGAGACAAAAACACATACAAAAATGTTGATTCAGTCACACAAGCCGAGAAAGACATGCATTGGAATAAGCAAACACCTGCCCAGACACGTGTCAAAAAGAGTGAGATAGGCAAAAAACACATACAAATACGTAGATGCAGACACACAAATCGAGAAAGGCATGCATTAGAATAAGCAAACACCCACCCAGACACACAGTCAAAATGAGTGAGAGAAACAAAAACACATACAAATACGTGGATTCAGTCACACAAAGCGAGAAATGCATGCATTGGAATAAGCAAACACCCGCCCGGACACGTGGCAAAAAGAGTGAAATAGACAAAAAACATACAAATACGTAGATTCAGACACACAAACCCAGAAATGTATGCATTGGAATAAGCAAACACCCGCCCAGACTCACAGACAAAAAGAGTGAGAGCGACAAAAACACATACAAATACGTAGATTCAGACACACAAACCGAGAAAGACATGCATTGGAATAAGCGAATACCCGCCCAGACACACAGGCAAAAAGAGTGAGTGACAAAAATACATACAAATACGTAGATTCAGACCCACAAACTGAGAAAGACATGCATTTGGAATAAGCGAACACCCACCCAAATACACAGGCAAAAAGAGTGAGAGATACAAAAACAAATACAAATACGTAGATTCAGACCCACAAACCGAGAAAGACATTCATTAGAATAAGCAAACACCCGCCCAGGCACACAGGCCAAAAAGAGTAAGAGAGACAAAAAAAACATACAGATACGTAGTTTCAGACCAAAAAAACGAGAACGACATGCATTGGAATAAGAAAAAACCCGCCCAGACAAAAAGTAAAAAATAGTTAGAGAGACAAAAGCACATACAAATACGTAGAGTCAGACACTCAAACTGAGGAAGACATGCATTGGAATAAGTAAACACCCGCCCAGAAACACAGGCAAAAAGAGTGAGAAAGACAAAAACACATAAAAATACGTAGATTCAGACGCAAACCGAGAAAGACATGCATTTTGAATAAGTAAAAACCCGCCCAGAAACACAGGCAAAAAGAGTGAGAGATACAAAAACACATACAAATACGTAGATTCAGACTACAACCCAACAATGACGAGCATTGGGACTAGCCAACACTCGCCCTGACTTAGATTGGTCAGACACAGTCATAGTGAGAGAGATATCCAAAAAGTTTGGTTGGTCTAGGTTGACTTAGAGTGGCGCGCAATACGTAGATTCAGACACAAAAACCGAGAAAGACATGCGTTGGAATAGGCAAACACTCCGCCCAGACACACAGGCAAAAAGAGTGAGATAAAAAAACATACAAATACGTAGATTCAGAGACAAAAACCGATACGAATTCTTAGATTCAGACTACAACCCAACAATGACAAGCATTGGGACTAGCAAACACCCGCCCTGAATTAGAGTGGTCAGATACACGGTCATAGTGAGAGACATATCCAAAAATTTGGGTTGATCTATGTTCGCTTAGAGTGGCGCGCCACTAAATTTAGTTAAAAAATAGTTTGTTTTTCATGAAAAAATATTGAATTAGAACCATCAGTCATCATCACTAGGAGTATGGGTATGCACAAGAATATATTTTAAAATTTAAACGTAAAGCGTCATTCTATTTTTCTGATATGATTTAGAGATGTACAAAAAGTTGAAAAAATACCATGTTAAAAAAAAGTTTAATAATTTCGAAGGCCAAAAAAAATTGTAAAAAAATATTTTGTTTTTAATGAAAAAATACTGAATGAGAACCATCAGTCCTCATCAATAGGAGTATGGGTATGCACAAGAATATGTTTTAAAATTTAAATCAAAAGTGTCATTCCATTTTTCTGATATGATTTAGAGATGTAAAAAAAAAGAGTCGAAATTATACCATGTTAAAAAATAAATAATTGAAAAAAAAAACTAAAAAAAAGTTAAAAAAACTTTTTAAAAAAATTCCAAAAATGGGGCGTGGGGAGGGGGGCCAAAAAGTTGGTGGGAGGGGTCCTTTGGAGTTTGGGGATAGGAGACCTTTGGGGGTTGAGGTCCCTGGTGGTTAGGGTCATTGGTGCTTATGATCCTTGACGGTTCGTACTCATACCTCACTATTTGATTTGTAAGGATTTCTATAGATTAATCTGAATTTCTTTATTAAAATTCTTTTCTTGACATCTACGTCTCTCTTAGTATCAGCTTTTTAGTATACTATAACGTTAGACCCTATTTTAAATTGACAACACTGTTCAAACGCCACTTGTGTGTTATACAGAACACATCGGGGAAGTAAAGGTAGGTCAACTCACAAGAGCATTTTATCATCGTTAACCATTTCCATAGATTGATGATATTCCAAATTTATAATAAATAAGCTATGAGTTAACAACCCCCTCGGGGTTACCTTAACTGGTAATTAGTTTAACCCTTTTTTTACCACCTTCATACAATCCGTTCACTAATTAGGATCATTCATATCCCTATTAGTGAATCAAAAATTAATATCGTTCATAGAGTCCAATTCGCAAATGCTATACCCTTTTTTGCAATTAGAGATAGCTTTTACGCAAAATGGTACAATTTTCAACTTTTCATCATTCACAGTTCTATAATTATCCCATGATGCATTCTTAACCATCGGAAGTTTAATTTGGTTATTGAACTTAAAAAAAATATGTCTGCCCAGTCTTGTACCATTCATATCATTTGATGCATGTCCGAGTGCTCTTTGAAAAGGTATAGAGATCCCGTAGAAGTATTACCTATATGCATGGGGCTACTCACTCTCTTTGAAAAGGTGTATAGGTCTTTGCAAATAGCATGGGCATTCCTATATGTCTAAGCAAAATGGAACATAGATGCATGGGGCTACTCACTCTCTTTGAAAAGGTGCATAGGTCTGTGCAAATAGCATGGGAATTCCTATATGTCTAATCAAAATGGAACATAGATGCATGGGGCTACTCACTCTTTGAAAAGGTGTATAGGTCTGTGCAAATAGCATGGGAATTCCTATATGTCTAAGCAAAGTATAACGTACTACTCTACTCTCGTAATTTACATCCCTTTTCCCAGTGGTTGTGGGGGAGGGGGTATTGCTATCCTCAAAGGCATAGCGATTGAATCTCTCAACTATGCTGAATAAAATGGATTCTTAAAATTTCGATTGGATGACTTCGGGAAAATGGTCTTAGTAGGGGGGCTAATTACTATCCAATCTTTTTGGTCACTTAAAACAGGTACTTGAGCTTTTTATCTCTGATCAAATGAGCTCTTTCCCAATCTTCTAGAATCACTGTTTTGAGACGATCACCCCTGAAAAAAAACTTGACAACTAAACACGCATCCGTGATCTTTCATCCGGTAATAAATGAAAAAAAATCCACTTTTTTTATATAGGAGCTTGAAACCTCTTCAGCGGGGTTCTCTGATATGCTGAATCTAATGGTTTGATTCTCATTAAGACTGCGAGACTATTTGGAAGTTTCCTCCCTTTTTTGAAAATTAGGTAAATTTTCTCTTGTAACTTGGCATGGGTAACACTAAACTTAATAAACTTTATTCATTTGAAATCAGCATCAAAATTCATTTCTTTTGATGTATCTATTGTTGTCAAAACTCAGGTTTTTAGAGTTTCGGTTCCTATTGAGCCGCGTCGCTCCTTACTTACATTTCGTTGCCACGAACTGTTTAACAACGTTTGCTTATTCTCAACTTTTGTTACCATCAGTGGTTTACAAATGTTGTTCCCAACGTAATAGTAGAAGTAATACTGCCGGTAGCTTCACTATATCCATGGTTTTGTTTCTGAGTGGGGGGGGGGCAAGATATTTTTTGTTGGGGCGGGTCCAATAGAATTCTTGCTTAGAGGGAGGAGTTAAGCTTCTTTCTACCTACATTTGAAGCCCAATTTACGGGTGGGAAAATGTATCAGAGGGAAGTGCGTTCAAACCTTTGTAATCCCCCTCCTTAGATACGGCCCTGGACGTTAGTACTGTGTTTGCTGCTCTATCGTCGCGAGCATTTCTTGGCAATTAACAATAATTGTGAAGGAGAAAGAGTCTGGATTCCCTAATGAAGGTGGCCTGGTCGTACCACTACAGACGTTGAAAAGGCAGACAGGGTAACTACTTTTCCCTTCGAATCGGTTGTCAATTCGATTGACTCAGGACTAGTATTTTCTTTAGAGGAATTTGTTTTAAATAAAAACTGAAAGCCCAAAATGATTTTTAAAATGTCATCAATATTTGTTTGCACCTAACTTGAATATCATAATCAAAGCATGCGTTCAAGCATAATGCTCATAAAGAAACATACAAAAAAAACCTGGAACTTTTTTCCTACCAATAAGAAGTAAAATTTTAGGCTTTTACCAAAATATGATGTTCATCGGTAATTTGGTTGTTGGATGCTATATTATAAGCGTCAATCTATATCGTGAATATATGCAGTTTCGTTGATAGTAATTAGGCAGTCTAAAGCAGAATGAAGGTTTTCAGTGACAAACGACCAAATTCAGTTAAATTTGAAATTGTTATGTTTAATTTTAAAACTAACCAAATTCTTTTTTTGTCAAAAGAGTCCTATCAGTCCTATCAAACTAAATTAAAATAATTTTCTATTATCCAGCATAAGTAACACAGCAGAAGAATCGAACTAGAAAAGAGAAAAAAGGCACCTAAATTAATGAAGTAATCATTACTGGAAAAGGCTTAGTTCGAACAGTTCGTGGTAACGGAATTTCGATACCCATAAATACATCAATAGAATCAAATTCTTATGCTGATTTAAAATATATAAGTTTAATTTTACTCATCAAAAGTTACTTGCCTGAGAAAATTTGCCTTATTTTCTAAAAAAGGGGGAAAAACACCCAAAAAGTCATAGAACTTTAATGAAAATCACACCATCAAATTCAGCGTATCAGAAAACCCTACTGCGGAAGTTTCAAGCTCCTATCTGCAAAAATGTGGAATTTTGTATTTTTTTTTTTGTCAGAAGAAAGATCACGGATGCGTGTTTATTATTATTATTATTTTTTTTTTTTTGATTTCCCCAAGGGTGATCTAATCGATTCAGTAGTCATAGAATATCGTAAGAGGGCTCATTTGAACGGAAATTAAAAGTTCTACTGCCCTTTTTAAGTGACCCCAAAAATTGGAGGGCAACTTGGCCCCCTCCCACGCTCAGTTTTTTCTCAAAGTAACCCAATCAAAATTTTGAGATAGCCATTTTGTTCAGCAAAATCTAATAAATATTTGTTTGAGGATGACTTAATCCCCCACATTTCCCGAGGGAAGGGCTGGAAGTTAGGAACTTTGCCCATTGTTTACATATAGTATTGGTTAATGGGAAGTATAAAGACGTTTCAGGAGGGATTTTTTTTCTGATGGGGGGGTCTTAGGAGGGGCTTACGGGGGAGGATCCTTCCACGGAGGATGTTTCCTTGGGGGAAGGGATATTTCTATGAAGGGGGCGCCGGATTTCCCAGCATTATTTAAAACACGATCAGAAATTAAATAAAAAAAACAAGTTTTTTCAACTGAAATTAAGGAGCAACATTAAAACTTAAAACAAACAGAAATTATTACGTATATGAGGGGGTTCGCCCCCAAATCAATACCTTGCCCTTTGTGATTCAGGGGTTTGTGATTCGAACAAAATTTGAACTTTAGCGTAAAGAGCAAGGTATCTACTAGGGGACAAACTCCCTAATATACGTAATAAAACATACGAATATAGAAGTTTGTTACGAAAGTTAATTAAGTTACGTTAGAACAAAATTTCGAGAAATCCATTTAGCCAAAAAAGTAAAATTAATATTCAAATTTCGTTTTAATTGTTCATGTACGGTGAGCCAAAATCAAAGCTGCATTAATTCAAAAACGTTCAGAAATTAAACAAAAAATAAGTGTTTTTAACTGAAAGTAAGAAACGACATTAAAGCTTAAAACGAATACAAGTTATTCCGTATATGAAAGAGGCTGCCCCCTCTTCAATACCTCGCTCTTTACGCTAAAGTTTGACTCTTTCACACAACTCTGTTTTTTAAAACAATAAAAAATTTAGCGTAAAAAGCGAGGTATTGAGGAGGGGACAGCCCCTTTCACTTACGGAATAATTTCTGTTCTTTTTAAGTTTTAATGTCCCTCCTGAAATCAGTTATAAAACTTGTTTTTTTTTTATATTTAATTTAGTGTAAAAAAACAGTTTTAAGTTTAGATATTTAGCTTCTGAAGCTCATCGTTTGGCTTGGTTTTAGTGCCTGTTTTGTTTAAGCCTACTTTATAACTAGCCAAGGAGCTTGTCCGACGACAGACACAAGAAAAGCCGCAGGATAAACTTCTTTTGTAAGGGCCGGAAGACTCCCCCCTCGATCAAACACAAATTTAATGCCACTTATTCCCCCCCCATCTACAAAAAACTTAAATTTGTAACTCGATGCTACCTGTTGAATAACCTCACATGATTAGCTAGGTGCTACGGATACTTACTAATTATATATTGTAAGGTGAAACCTCCAAAGAAGCAAATTTTGTTTTAACAGTTGTATTCTGTAAGTTCTTTTTCCAAAAAAAAAAAATAGAAATAAAAGAAATTTTGATACTAAAATAGGGGAGTTTAAGCCAATGAAATCCGAAGAAGAAAACTACAATAAAAATATTTAAACTGTAGAAAGGAACAGGGTACTCTCAGTGCAAGCTGGAAAGAAAAGGAAAATCGTGAAAAACAAAGGAAATTTCAAAGAAAGAAAAAGTTCAAAACTAAAAAGATGTCAGTGAACTAAGGGAAGTAACAAAATAAAGGCAAAACAGATAAAGAGAAAAATTGAAATAAACAATTGAGTTTCGCTAATTTGGGTTAAGCTCTGTGCAGAACTATGAACTATATACCTATCAATTGAGTGATTCCTTAGTACCTGGAATAGTAAGGAAAGACTCTCTGTGTATCTGACCCAATAAGTGAAACATGGAAACACCTATGCTGCTGGGCATCACTGCGTTTAAGCAAGTTATCAAAATGAACCCAAGCGAGTAAGACCTTTTTATGCTCGGGGAACCTGTTTTGTGGATTAACGAGTTTAGCAGTGGCGAGCGAGAGCATCTTGTGATTAGCAAGTGTCTGACTGCGTGAAATTGAGACTGAAGGAAACAGAACATTTTTTTTTTTTAACACACAATGGGCAGAAAGAGAAAAGTTCGTCTACAAGATGGGTCTATGCAAGAGATTAATTTGGATGTGTCTCAGGAATCCACAGAATCTAGCAATGAGAGACACGAACTAAAAAGTCTATCAGATAATTTCAGCAAAATCTTGGAGATTGTTACTGCAAATAGCTCTAAATTGGATGTATTAACAACTGGGTTCAGAGGCCTTGAGGATCGTGTTAAAAGCCTAGAAACTACAGTAACTGACTCGATATCGATAGTTTCAGCGCTAGAACCGAAAGTTGTTGCAATTGAGAATGAGAATAAGAATATGACAAATCAAGTGAAAGTCCTCGTTGATGAAAATCAGCTTTTGAGATCCGAGTTGACTAGTATCTCGACACGAATGATGAATTTAGAAAGCAAGCCTTCAGAAAACAATATTTTGATTTGGAATATTAAAGCAAAGGATGAAATTGAAGGTGCTACAATTTTCAAGGAGATTGTTGTGCAGGGTCTGGGTTTAGATGATGTTCCGTCATTTAAGATTTTGGACTTTAAACCAGATAAGAAATTCTTGAAAGTTGACTTATTTTCGAAAAGCTCTAAATTACTACTGCTGAAGAACGCGAGGAAACTGCAAGGAAAGTCTATTTGTGGTTTTCAGAATATTTTTATATCAGATGATGCTCCGCAATGTGTTCGAGAAGCACGAAAAAAGCTGATCTTGACTCGCATGAAGCTACGTGAACGCGGCATAGAAAGTTGGGTCTCTAAGTCCGTGCCCCCCTGCTTGTTCATAAGGCGTCCAGATGGCTCAGTTACAAAGTACAATGCTGGTGAATTTGTACAGGAGCTTATTAATCCCCAAGATGGTGAAATGGCGACTAGCAGTGAGCGTATCCAAGCTGGTCGGAGAGGCGCTAGAGGTAGTGGAGTGGCGTTCTGAAATGATATTAGATGAAATTTCCCTTAGTCTGTTTGCTAGTGAAATATAATAAGTGAATATTATGTTATGATGAAGTTAATAATCAGGTTCCCTGAAGTTAACATACCAGAGTATTAAAAAGTATGTGTTTTGACAATAAGCATGTTTTCGTTGTATCTTTTCGTTTTTTTAGTTTTTTCTATGTTTCTTTTGTGTTTTTTATATTATTTTCGTTCAGATATATGATTGAATATATGGGATTTCTGTTGATGAGTACAAGTTCTGCCCTACAATGTGAGTTGAATTTTGATAATGGTATTAAATAATGAGAGACTGGCGCTGCTTGAGAATGGTCACGTAAAGTTTGAGGATCGAATGAATGAGACGTTAAATCGAGAGTTTGATGGAGATGGGAATAATCAGGTTTGTTTGGAAAATTCTAAGTATGTATTTGCAAGTGATCTTAAGGATTATGTGACGCGGCGGGGGCCACAAACTCTGCATATATTACATCTAAACTGCCGGGGGTTAAATAGTTCTCTACATTATATTTCAGAATTGTGTTCGGATCCGAATTTTGATGTGGTGGCGTTGACTGAGACATGGCTTCGGAATGATAATTCGTCTTTGTTAGATATTAATGGTTATGAATTTATTAATAGGAATAGGGAGACTCGACAGCATGGAGGATTAGCAGTTTATATTAAATCAGGTTTTGCAGTTAAGACTAGACAGGATATTTGCATTTATCGCGAAATGATTTTTGAGTCAATGGTGTTGGAAATAAGTAGAAATGGATCCAAGTTTTTGGTTCTTATTTTGTATAAGCCGCCTTCTGCTTCAGAGATAGAGTTTTTAGAGTTATTGGAGCAGCAATTGGAAATGTTGAATGTATCAGGTTGCCCAAGTTTCATAGCGGGTGATTTTAACATAGATATGATGGTACTTAGTAATCGTGCAACTACTAGGTTGTTAAATTTAATGTCTAGTTTCGGATTGTTCCCAGGTATAAATATTTGTACAAGGATTTGTAACACGTCAGCTAGTTTAATTGATAATATATTCACGAACGTGAATTTTTGGAAACCAGGAGTGCTGGTAAATGATGTTTCAGACCACTGTGGAGTGTTTCTTTCTGCTGAAGTGGACCATAATTATACAGCTGGGAGTTTTTGTAGCCCAATTGTACCGACTGTGGACGCGGATTCTCTTGTACGATTTAAGAATGAATTAGAGTGTATGGATTGGGAGTTTTTGAATGCAATAAGTGATCCGGATCTTAAATTTTGTAAGTGGTATGATCAATTGTGTAGTAGTCTAAGAGAAAATTGCCGGATGCGTAAAAAAAAAAAAAACAAGAGTAAATATGATTCTGCAAGAAAACCGTGGATTACCAGTAGTCTTCTTAGATCTATGAAAAGGCGCCATGAATTATATAAAAAGAGTATAATTGAGGCAAGCGTACTAAACCAGCAAATTTATCGTAAGTATAATGTTGCTTTAAATAAATTATTGAGGAAGGCTAGAATTGAGTATTTAGCTAAAGAATTTAAGAAGAGTGAGGGTAACCCGGCAAAGACGTGGAGTCTCCTCAGGCCTCTTATTGGCAAGAGAAGAGTTACGTTGCCAAATCTTCAGTCAGATCAAACTCCAGTTCAACTTTCCAATCAGATGTGTGATTATTTTTCTAGTGTAGGTAATAATGTTGCCGGATCTATTTATTGTGATAGGAGTGATGGTACTTTTGATCAATATCTTCCTCCCAGTTGTGATACTTCTATTTTAATGACTAAGGTAACGGAAAGTGAAATAACAGATGTAATAATGGCTATGAAAAATAAAGCTTCAGGTGTTGATCTAATATCTATAAGAGTGCTAAAGTTTGTTCTTCAATGTGTTATTAAACAACTGGTTTCACTAATAAATGGTTGTTTTAAAAGTGGTGTGTTTCCAAAGTGTTTGAAACGAGCGAAGATTGTTCCAATATTTAAGGGGGGTGATAAAAATGATATATGTAATTACCGTCCCATTTCGCTGCTACCAGTTATTGCTAGAATTTTCGAGAAGCTAGTGTATATAAGGCTAGAAAGGTATCTTGAAAAGAATTTGTTTTTTTATCAAAATCAATTTGGTTTCAGAAAAGGTTATTCTAGTGAGCATGAAATGTTGTTTTTGACTACATATGTTAATGATGCATTAGACAATAAACTTAAAGTTGCATCAATTTTTCTGGATATTGCGAAAGCGTTCGACACTGTATCTTATGATATTTTGTTAATGAAGTTAGAAAATTGTGGTATTAGGGGAAATGCTTTGAAGTTGTTAGAATCATTCTTAAATTCAAGGTCAATGTTTGTGGAGGTTAATGATGCACGTTCTGACAGTAGATTTATAAATTGTGGAGTTCCCCAGGGATCACCCCTAGGCCCACTTTTGTTTTCTATTTATATAAATGATTTGTCAAGTGCAGTTGATGGGTTGTATACTATTATTAAACCTCCTCTAGAGGCACTTAAACCTAGTAAAGCCCTAGTTATGTTTGCTGACGACACGAAATTAACCGTATGTGGTAGGACTGAGAATGAATTGATGTCGCAATTACGAGAAGGTTTTAAGAATATAGAAAGGTGGATGAGAAGTAATAGGTTAAAACTTAATTGTAATAAGTCTAGTTTATTGATATATAGCAGATCTCCAAGTTATTACCCATGGGTGAATAATTTAAGTAATGGTACATCAATGATTCCACGAAAGAGGAGTGTTAGATATTTGGGGATTATTATTGATGAAACTTTAAGTTTTGTAGATCATATTGATTGTGTGTCTATGAAACTTGCACGTAATGTTGGAATTATGCGTAAATTGAAAAATTTTCTCCCAACTAGTATATTAAGATTATTGTATTTTTCAATTGTACATCCATATCTATTATATTGTTCTTCAGTATGGTCGTCTACTTTCGGAACGCATCTTCTGCCCCTGCGTGTACTACAAAATTCGGCAATAAGGCTTTTGATTGGTAAGGATAATAGAGGATCATCTGTTCGTAATGAGTTTATGACGCTGAAGATTCTACCGGTATCGGGTCTTTTTAAATTTTATAAAACACAGTTCATGTTTAAGTATCTTTATGGTAGTGTTCCTGTTTGTTTTAAGGGAATGTTTGTGAGTGGGGGTGATGTTCATGAGCATGGAACTAGAAATTTGGAAGAATTTCGAAGACCGAGTCCGCAAGCGACAAGATCATTTTTTTCTATCCGTCATGCCGGTCCGAGTGCTTGGAATAGTTTACCAGTGGAACTTAAATGTGTGGATGACCTGCTGCTGTTCCGTAGTTTATTGAGATCGTATTGTTTAGTAATTTATTATTTTTATTGAATTGGCTAAAAAGGGGGGGGGGGGGTACGTTATGATGTTCAATGGGCTCCGTATATTGTTTTAGTATTAGTTTGTTAGTTGGAGGGCAGAAATTTTATTTTTATTAATATTAACTTAAAAGAGTTAGTATTTTGGATCTTATTTTGTTATTATGATTTTTTATGCGTCTAGAAGGGATTACCCCCGCACAAGCTTGCTTCTGGGGGTATTTTGTTTGTTTGTTTTTTATGTATATAGTAAAATAAATCCCAGTTATAAATTGAATTGAAATTGATAAATTGGACAGAAGTATCTCAATTGTAAATTTAGACTTTTCATCTTCGTTCTATTCTTATTTTGCTAATTTTTAAGTTATGGTTGTTCTTAGTTTTTCCTATACAGATGAAAATTATGTTGCATAACCTTGATTTATTTAAGGTTTCTGGTTTGGAAAAATAAACTTCATGTCATCTCCACATGTTTCTATAATAGAATAGAAGTTATCTGAAACCATGCGAAAACAATTAATATGATAACACTTATCTACAATTGAAATGTCTTGTTCTTAGTTATAACGCTGAGCGGGAAAAGGGATTGCTTCATTAATTATCGCTCCTAAATTTCATTTTGTTGCTTCAAATATTTTGTTTTCAGGCCATTTTTTCGTATTCTAATTTATGACCTTATATCTGTTTCTTTTGTTGCAGATTTACGGGCTTTAAGACTGAAGAAGTTACGTTTTTAGCCTGAAGTTTGGACAAACAGAAATAAAAGCGGACAAATCAAGATGGAAAATAGTCTAAAATGCTCAGAACTATCTGCAGATTGGCAAACATTGCTTGATTTGACCTTCCCAGACTCAATGTTTCCAAATGCTCCAACTCAGTTGTCAAACAGAAAGGCTTTTGAATCCCAGTCAAACGAAATGCAAGTACCATCCAATCAATCCCCAAAAGTCCTTCTTGAGGCTATATCAAAATCAAACCCAGCCGTTAAGTCTGAACTGCCCAGTCCACCAATGAAACTTGAACCTATCGCAAGACAGCTTCTTATTGAGCCTGCCGCTAAATCCGTATTTTTGGAAGTTTTCCCAGAGTCGTTTTTCAACAAGCAAGAACAGATGACCGGAGGCATGAAAGTTGACTTTAGTTTAGGTCCCCAGCATGCCATAAACATGAACGCGGTGAATCAGAATAAAATGTTTGTTCAAGTGGTAAATAAACCAAGCTTGGCTCTGGAAACAGTTGATACATCCTCTCTTTCTGAGGGGGCTCTGAATCTTGCTATTGCTGAAGCTGTATCTAAATCAACACTATCTGATGTTGCAAAGCAAGATCTTGCAGATCAAACGATTCAATTCGCTAGCCTCGACACCATTGCCAAACAAGATATTCTAGTTAACGAAAATGCAGCTGGATCAGAGAGACTTTTTAATGAACCTATGCGAAAAAGAGCTTATTCTGAGTGTGTCTCTGAGATGAGGAACAATCCTCAGTCATTAAGAGAAAGTAGGTTTTTCAACGTGACTTCAAAAACAAATAATCCGGAACGGTCACCTAAAGCCGCGTTGGAAATTTTGACACGTTCTGTTCCCACATCAAAGCGATCGAGGCTCGACAGTATTTGCAAGTCAGACTTGGAGAATACCGACAGTCGAGACAGTTTTTATGATGGGAATCTTGACAATGCTGATAGTCGTGACAGCTTTTATGAAGGGAAGCAGAAGACAGATTCCCAGCAATCCTTAAACCTTGATAAAAGTACTGATGAATATCGAAAGCGCAGGGAACGTAACAATATTGCAGTCCGTCGCTCAAGGGAAAAGGCTAAACAGAGAATGCTTGCGAAAGAAGACGAGCTAAAAAATTTGGTCAAATCTAATTCAATTCTGAAAAAGAGGTGCGATATCCTCGAAAAAGAAATAAAAATTTTCAGGACTGTATATGATGCGTTCAGTCCCAAAGTTGGCTCTGTTTGGGCTGAAGCTGATCGCCGACTACGTCTGCTCCGTGAGCAAGAAGAGTCGCTGCTGTCTGAAAGTCAAGCCAGTACAAACAATAGCGAGAACTAAACCTTTGGCTGGAATACTGAACGTTGTAACTTGTGTAGTAGAAAACCAAGAAATCAATTCAAGTTTAAATGCAATTCCTAATGAGGCAAGCTCATTTAGCTTAAGGTTGAAAAAGTTTTGTGTTTCAATACGGGTGCAAAAACTGCATATTTTAGTCAGACTTTCAGACTGTATTACATTTTGTTAATTTCTATTACAAATTGCTTTACGTTGCGTAATTCAGATATTTCTTGTTTATCGTTTTGAGCTACTCAAGTTACAAATTATATAGTTTATATATACATTTATTGGTGTGGTAGAACAAATTTTAGTAAATTTTTGTTTGGAGGAAATAAAACTAATAAATATAATTATAGAACCTTTGAAAGCTTTTATTCACACAAAATCTAAGTTTTTTTTAGTCACCAGAATTTATTTTTGCTTACTAAAGAAACGCACTTCACCGTTTTGACAAAAAAAAAATGATGATAAATTCCTAATTTTATAGAATATTATCATACATTTTAAGTAGAGTGGACGAGAAAATAGCCGAAGTGACGTAGAAAACACCCAAGCTGTTGCTGTTATATAGAAAATCGTGCCGGAAAAAATTTGTAGTGATCCGATGAAATGAGGTTCTCAGCTCAGTTCTTAACTTGGCAACTTAATTGCCGTGACAAGCGAGTATTACCTCGGTGTGAACGTAGTATAAGGATTGATATTATCCTAATAGAAATGATTTGAAGAAAAATTGGCAACAGCTTTCTAAATTAC
This sequence comes from Artemia sp. Qi Xiang Cuo, assembly GCF_049724085.1. Lineage (NCBI taxonomy): Eukaryota > Metazoa > Arthropoda > Branchiopoda > Anostraca > Artemiidae > Artemia > Artemia sp. Qi Xiang Cuo. The sequence continues at coordinate 82,972,440 of NC_142797.1, forward strand.
TCATCTATAAAAGTACTTATATATCTTTTTTTTACCTTGTTTATGTTAAGTTTTTTTTTCGGCTTATCCTTGTAAGCCAAAGATAATTCAGCTGCGGTAATTCGTGAGTTGGCAAGTTACTAAACATAAATTTCCCTGGAGAGCAAAAACAAAACATTTTTTCACTTTCATAAATAGCGAATAGGTTTGTCTATATTTTTCAGCTATTTTCCTATACCTTCATATGTGTTTACAAAAAAGATGAGACACTAGGAGCACCAGTGGATCCGGTGGCGCCAGCTTAAGGGAGTACGGTACAAAGCTCAGTTTATTAAAAAAAAAAAATAATTAAATAAATAAACCACGTCTTCTTAGCGTGCCACAACCAGTAGGCTGGGCGCAGGATAATGCATTCTTCGATAACTATAAAATTAATATCATTTACTTTGCTTATAAAAATATTACCCTGAAACTGTCTGAACAAGTGAAGATTGTCAAGACGCCGGGCCCAAAACGCTAGGGTAGATTTAGTATTTTTTATATAATAAGCTAGAAAGCCAAAAAAGATTGTTGTTGTTGTTTTTTATTCAGTGTTTTAATTTGAGGCTTGTTTATTTTGTAGTAGGGCAAATCGAGAAAATACAGGCCAGGGAAAACGAGGTGTAAATCCTTAAAAGCCTAAACACTGGGGAGGGGGAGTCCTGGAGAATATTCCAAAACAATGGGCTAACACTCACCCCCCCCCCGTCCTCCTTCCCACAAAAAATTGTGTGGAGCTTCTCTGATCCTTCAATTTTCAGAATATATATTTTTGGGCAAATATGTCAGTTATTTTCTCCGGATGGAAACAGAGACAGCCTGACTACAATAAAGTGGAATTGGATACGCTAGGTTCTATAGTAAGTAGGCTAATACCCTGTATATAAAAAGAGATAGATATTAATGTATCAGCCTTGCTGTACCAATTGGTACCGTCTGTGATTTCCGTGAATGTATTTTTTGTTATCTTTCTTTGTTCGAAGTACACTATCGAACATTAGGTTCAGAGTAATTTAGTAACTATAATTGCTGAGGGATTGTTTTTCAAGGTTCAGCGTGTTTTGATTTCGGACGGCCGACCTGTGAACGCTTTGATAAAAGCAAAAAAAAACGCATTCGAAAGAAATGATTATTTATACAGAAGCTTTTCCGCAAAGTGACGTTATCCTCAATGTGAACGAAAAATTGTTTCATTGTTAAAGTTAGGTATAAAAAACAATGTTTTTCATATGGAAGTCTAAATACCAGATAAGTTTTATTCTTCATTAGATACACATACAATATTACATGTTATTATTCCCCCAAAGGCTCATTGGCCTGTACAAAGGGGGAAGATAAAATAATGAGTTGCTTACTCAGAGATGAAAAACAAAAGAAAATTTAAAATGATCACTTACTCACATACGAAGGAGAAGAAACGAAAATATAGATAAAATGAAAACTATAGAAAAAATAGAATAAATAAACTAAATTAATTAAATAGACTAAAAAAATAAAATAAAAAAACAAATAAAAATAACTTCTACGAAGCCAAAGAATTTTTAACAATTTTTTTAAACAAACCGAAAGAGTGGCACCCTCGAGCTGATTCAGGCAACTTATTCCAAACAATACGACACGCCATTAGAGGATTAAAATCTGACCTTATGCAAGGAGTTAATGGAACTCGAACATGATTTGTCATATTACGAAGATTATAATCATTTTGATCAGAGGTAAAAGATAGCGGAATACTTAGGGGCCGAGGGAGGTCACCATGAAGCTGAGTAAAAGTAAAACATGCACATGAAAGAATGTACAGTACTCAAGATCAAGTAATGGGATAACTAATGAACGATTAATTTCCTGAATGAATTTTCTAGCTTTATTGTAAACCTTAGAAAGTGGTTTTAACAGTGAAGGAACGGTTGACATCCACACACTTGGGCAGTAAGAAACGTAAGATTGGATCAAGCAATGAAAAAGGATTTTCAAAATTGATCTTGGAAAAGTATGTCTAAGTTTCCTTAAAATACCGAGACTCCTGCATATCTTCATTTTAATAAAATCAATGTGACGTTTGAAAGATAGGTTCTCATCAACAAGAATGCCCCAAAAACGAACGTATGGCTCTTTAGATCTGTGAATTATTCCATTTGGCTGGTGAATTTCTGATAACTGGGGATAAACTTGAGAAACACACGAAAAAATAAAAAAACTGGACTTGGAAAAATTTAGAGTAAGATAATTAGCATCAAGCCACAAAATCACCCTCTCAAACAAATTTTCCAAATTCAACCGAAGCTCGGATTCGCAGTTTCCCAAAGTGTCAAGTGTGCTGTCAACAGCAAAACAAACAAGGACATAAGAAGAAGGCGAACTATAGTTGCCACTATGGGCAAGGGGTTACTGGCTCCAGAAACATAGACTTAACACAAGATGGCCCGAGGTAAGATCTAAAGTCCGGCTTAGGCTGAGACAAAGTAACTGTAGAAGTCTTACCATTATTAGCGAATAATGAGGTGAATGCACCTTGGACAGTAAGCTCACCCTCCACAGCTCCATCACCAATGATCAGACTCATAGGTAAAGAGCTAGATTGAGAACCGGGTTTAAGTAAAGAATTTATTACCTTCCAAGTTTTACGAATATCATTGCCATAAGCAGCAAAATTATTTAGATAATACAGAAATTTGGCTTTCCTACACAAGGAATTATATATATATTACCGTAGATCTTGAATTGACAAAGATGAATAGCTCCTACTGAAAGTGTAGCGCATTTATAAGCTCTCCAGAGATTATTCTTCCTTCTCCAGCTTTTGAGAAGTCCGGATGTCATCCATGGGTTTAGAGGAACAATCCTTTTAGACCTATGATTAGAAGGTGGATTATTCTTTACAAATGCTAAGAATAGCCTCTTTTATGGTTCCATAAAAGGACTCAAGAAACAAGAAAAATCCTTATCATTATCAAGCAAGCTCCAAGAATTTTCGGCTAATTTGGACCCAAGAAGAGATAACTCTTTCTTACCAAACCTAACAGAATAGGAATCAAACACCTGAGCTCGGTTACTCTTTCCCTGTTTAAAGCTGAATCGAGAATATATTGGAAAAGGATCGGGGATATCACTAACTAAAATTGAGTTTTCCTTCAAACTAAGCGTAGTAGAAGATATTGTCAATCAAAGAAGCTGTAACATTAGTTACTCGTGTGGGGATGGATGTAGATGGTAGAGTTCCTGTGGCAAGCATGGTTGAAAGAAAATCAACTGTAGCCGAAGAGTTTGAATCCATCAAATTTATATTAGTCACTCATTATGTTTAACTGATACGGACGTTTCAGTATTATGTCAAGTATTTTCTCAAGATTCCGAAGAAACAACGGAACAGCACCACTAGGAGAACAATAAATATTGCCTATGGTTAGATCAATACCATTAGATCTAATTTCTATAAATTGTGACTCGAAAATACCTTCAAAATTCCTTGATAAGTAATCACGAAAGCAATAATGCAAATTGCAGGATATATACATGGCAAAATCTCCTTTAGCCATCTTGCAGCGGTTTATACGTTCCATTGTATAACCATGGATATCCAATTGCATTTCATTGCCAGAATGCAAAAACGTCTCACATAAACCCACAACATCAGGCTGTCCATCCGAAACAATTTGTCTCAAATTATGTATTGACGAGGAGAGACCCTGAATGTTAAGCTGAAGTGCTGTCAGAGAATAATTTCCTTTGGTACCCTCCCCCCCCCCCCAAATCCAAAACATTCACTATTAAAATAGGGTTTATTTTAATCGGATTTTGATTAGCCTGCCCAACAGAACTATTTACTATACTAATTACATCAAAAGGATTATTTTCAAGCTCGAAAAGGCGACTCATATGGCTTAAAATATTCACAAAAGCAGGTTTTACTTGGAGTCCATTCAAGTCACCAGATGAACCAAAAATAAAAAATATTTACTTAAATTAATTACAAAATAAAAACCTGTCAAAGGATTACAAACACATAAATAACTAATAGCACAGCAGATATTATTAGAAGGAACCATTAGCACGGAAGGAGAAACAAAAATAAACAAATAAAAATAAAGTAAAAAAATGAAAATTAATGACCTGAGGAAGGCATTTACAAATTAAGAAAAATACTAACATCAAAAAACGACACAACCGAAGTAATAAAAAGAGAAAAAATACCGAAAAGCGTACCCAAAAATAAATAGAAACAAACAATATTTTTGAGAAAAATAATACAGAAAAGATTAAAAAAAAAACAGAGAAGAAAAAATGAACCGAAAACTTGCAACACTTTTAGTAGAAAAAAAAAACAAGAAAAGGGAAAATAAACAAACAATCCATAAGAAAGTAACTCTTGGATACAATCATCCTGAAGAAAAAAAAAAACAAAAAGACAGAAAAAAACCAACAAACAAACAGACAGAAAAAAAAACCAACTAGATACAGTCAGCGAGAGACATTATCTTTTTTATTGAAGTCCCGTCACTAGGCTTCGCCAATATTTGACCCCGATCAGACCAAGCATTCCGCTGACCGAATTTGTCTTTCGCCGCATTCAGAATATCTCGTCTCTGCTTGGTCAGAGACTCAATAAAAAAAATACCACTAGATGCCAACTTGGATTTTGCCTTGAACACTATACAGGCAACGCTTTTGCTCGAAAACTTCACTGTTGTCGGAGCGACCCTTTGAGCAGATGGAACCGCCTGAGTTGAATCAGTTGTAGCAGCATTATTCAGTCTAAGTCTATACACATTCACGACCTCAGTTGTACTGATTTCAGGCAAAGACATCTTCTGATTAATAGTTAGCAACACAGCAGAACGAGTGTCAACACCAGTTTTCTGCCTAACACCGTGAAAAACCAGGCTGTCTTGTAGTGAATCTTGTTCATAACTATCCAACTTATTCTCAAGCCTGTTCAGTCTCTCCTCTAAATTTTCAAATTCATTACTCAGTCGCTTTTGTGACTTTTCGATTCGCTGAAACTTGGGGTTAAATTCAATCGCGAGACTATCATAAATTTGACTAGCAATAAGCTCAGTCGATTCCTTAAGACAGTCTGAGCTAGCCATCAGGTCATTTTTGGTTTTATCCAGTTCAGCTTGGGTAGCTACAAGTTGCTGTTGTATCGGGCTAATAATGCTAATGCTTGGCCATTTGCTTTGCTTTTATCATTACCTCCTAGCGCAAGGTAGGTTTTTGACAGTCTCATGTAAATGTCAGGCGTAGTAGCAAGCTCTTCAAAAGATTTTTTTGAAGTAGGAGCAAACAAATTAACAGTGGTAGGATCATAAACTTGGATATTTGCATTTACGAGGCGAAATCCATCATGCGATCCATAGCAAAATGCCGTATAAACTGGCTCGCCTCGTGTATCTTTACCAGCTTTGATTATTCTTACTGGCCTGAGGGGAGAACTTCGCAAGAACTGTTTGAAAGCCATGATTATCAGTAGCAAGATAAAAAAAAAAGCAAAAGACTTATCTCTACGTGAGGCCAACCAAAATATTCCAAATAATGTTTTAGAGGTAATTACCTGGCCAGAAAAAAAATAAATGAGAGAGAGAGAGAAGAAGAAGAAGAAAAGGACTGTCATTCTAATCCAGCAATTGAGATAAATGTGCGCTTGAACGAGGTTTTAACCTTACTCATCTATCTAACTACCTAGGACCAAACAGTATAACCGAACCATCGACCAAATCGAAATGTCCAAATCCATGCAAGGTCGTTATCAATAAATGTAAGTGGTTGTAAATTTACCAGCAAAAGCACCTTAAATCTAGCGAAATATTTCCAAGTAGTACCTTCCATTGGGGCTCATCAGAAGAAATACCATCTGCCTTAACGGGTTTCGAGGCTTTACTTTCTTTACCCGGCATAGTGGGACCTCTACCATAAGATCTTTATGGTATCCCTATGTTAGGTAAAACTTGTGAAATACATGCATACTAGTAAAACTATTCAAAAATACATACAAATTGAGTTTCATTCTTTCCTTATTAAAATCCCAGAGGTCACTGAGCAAAGACCATTCTGGACCAAATAAAGACTGGTCCAGACGTGACTTATAAAAAAAAATGTTTTATTGGTATCTGGAACCAGTTACAGATTTAAAGTTCTTCAAGCTGGTTTGAAAACGATGTAGGCTACAAATTCAAAATTCCAAAAAGGAAAAGTGAACGAGAAATTATATTAAAATATCATTCAGTATTTCTTTATAATTTTTGTATATTTACCTAAATGTTCATGATACATTCATCATCATCATACAGTATTTTAAATAAATATTCAAAAAGTCCAGCATCAGCCAGCTATTGTATAAACGAAAACAGGTATTCACTCGATTATTACGTCACAATATGGGTGAAATGAACATAGGTCTTGCCTCGGGAGTATTTTCCACGGAGGCCAGGGGGGGGGGGTGGTTTAAACACCATTCACAAATGGGTGTTGGATGTAAAAATTATCCAAAATCTAAATGAATATCCTGAATCTAGGTCACTTTAACCCACAGCAAAATGTTACGAAATAACAGTCACTGAATTAGCTACGGACTCTAATTGATTCCGGATATAATCCTTTTTCAACACTTCAAGGGGGACTATTGGCCCCTGGCTTTTACACTAAAGTTTAGTGTTCAGTTAATTGAAACCTCAATATAGCCTGTCTTGAATGAAGTTTTAAAAATATGAAGATCCGCCGCTCTCTTACTCTTGAAATCAAGGTTGAACTTGCACTTATTTTGCACACATTTTCAAAAGATATATCTTTGCTTGAAACAACAATTTTTTCTCAAATGAAAGTGACGAGCAGCGTTAAAACTTAAAACGAACAGAAATAACCCTTTTTATATGGGAGATTTTCGATCTCCTAAAATTTTACTTAGGCTTTCCAGTGACGTCGATTGGGGGGGGGGTACCCAGGTTTTGAGAAAATGGCTTTTTTTGGTATTTCCGTTGAAAACTTCCATTCAGCAAAATACCACCATTCCTTAAAGATTTTGACAAATATATTATACCCCCCTCTCCTTTTTGCGAATTGGCGCTTACATTTAAGTATTTTAGAGTGCAATAAGTAGGCCAACATTTAGTTTGTATTGCAAGTCTTTTATTTACCGATTGCTTGTTAAAATACTTATCATAGGCAGCGCAATAGCGCTGCCTAAGTAAAGAACGATGTTGCCACAATGTATTATTTTTTTTTTCTCCATACCCGGGCACTTCGTATCGAAGGAGTTGTCGTGGAAACTTCGAAAGGGGCTTTTTCGACTGGAAATTGAAGTGACTAGTGCCCTTTTTAATAGTCAAAAGTAATTTGAGGGCAACTAGCCCCCCTACACCCATCCTTCCCCCAAACACATCCAGTCAAAATTTTGAGATAGCCATTTTGTTCAGCGTAGTTGATTTCCAGATAGGTGTTGATTTCCAGTTATGCCTTTGGGGCATATAAGGTTTTTACAGAAGGTTTTGTCGTAGAAAACTTCAAAAAAGACTCATTCGATTGGAAATTGAAAGGGCTAGTACCCTTTATAATAGTCAAAAGTGATTGGTGGGTAACTAGCCCCCCCCCCCACGCCCATCATTCCCCCAAAACAAATCCACTCAAAATTTTGAGATAGCCATTTTGTTCAGCGTAGTTAATTTCCAGAAAAAGATATGTTTTTGAGGATGACACTCCCCCAAAACCCTCGGGGCAAGATTTTAAGTTATGCCCTTGGGGCATATAAGGCTTTTATAGAAGACGTTGTCGTAGAAACTTCAAAATGGGATCATTCAATTAGAAATTCAAAGGGCTAGTACCCTTTTAATAGTCAAAAGTGATTGGAGGGCAACTAGCCCCCCACCCTCCCTACGCCCATCACATTCCCCCAAACCCGTTCATTCCAAATTTTCCAATAGCCATTTTATGCAGCGTAGTTTATTTCCATATTGAAAATATGTTTTTGAGGGGGACACTCCCCAACAACCTTCGGGGCAAGGGTTATAAGTTATTCCCTGAGGGCATATAAGAACGATGTTGGCGCAATGTATCATTTATTATTTTTTTTCCTTTAAAGTAACTACTACTACTACTAACAACTCACCGCAGCACCAAGCTGCCTGAGGCCAACACAGCTACGAGTAGAAGTGACCCTATAACTCGTGACGGGACTCCTTATATGGGCATAGAGTCATTAGGGAGAACACGTGGTTAATGGGGTCAATGACCTAAATTTCCAAGGTCGATGTTGTTGTTGTTGTAAGTGCACGCTCTCAGCGAATGTCAAGGAATTTGGAACACCTGTGCTGTCGACCTCAATTCACTTATCGTGAATCAATAATTCCCCTTAGAAACAACAAATTAATTCCCCTTTCTTGACAGATCAATCAACCAATGACATCATCTGTCAGACTTTAAAAATTTTCGCTTAGCAACGATTCTCCAGGAATAGATCCAAGTCATTAATGTCTTTGCCTCGGAAACAACTCTTTTGGTCGAACTCCAAAGAATATTAATAACCAAAGGCCATGGAAACAATTCTCCAAGAAACATCTTAGCGATGAATTGTTTTAGCGCGGGAATCAGGTTTCTTATTAATTTGAAATATATTAGCGCAGAGATGCCAAACAAAAGGAACACGCTGAATTACGTTTAGGGATTATTTGGGCGAAACCGTTTTAGACAGGTTATGGGATTATTTGGGCGAAACAGTTAGAGACATTTTAAAAGATGATTTTAGGAAAGGTTTTAGAAGAGAATTTGAGGGTAAAACTCTGTGGTCGTTATAATACACAAGTTCCATTTGAACAGTGTTGTGAGATCCTCTATCACAACCCCAAAGGGTTCCGATCCCCCACCCCCACCCCGAAGGGGTTGGGGTACTCAAAGGTCCCCCCAAGCTCCCAAAGAGCCCCAGCCCCCCAAACGCCCTCCTCAGATCCTCAAAGGCTCTCCTCTGGTCCTCAAAGGGCCCCCGGACCCCCAAAGGACACCCCGGACCCCAGAGGCCCACCCCCCGGACCCCCAAAGGGCCCCCGGACCCCAAATGCCCTCCCCCAGTCCTCAAAGGTCCCCCGGGACCGAGAAGCGCCGCGGGCCCGAGAAGCGCCGCGGGCCAGGAAAGTGCCGCAGGGGATGCGCCGCAGGGGATGCGCCGCAGGGATGCGCCGCAGGGATGCCGCAGGATGCGCCGCAGGGATGTGCCGCAGGAATGCGCTGCAGGAATGCGCCGCAGAAAGTAAACTAAAAAGTAAAAATTTCGAAATGTTATCCCCCAAACGCCCTCCTCAGACCCCCAAAGGCCCTCCCTTGGTCCTCAAAGGTCCCCCGGGCTCCCAAAGGGCCAACCGGCCCCCAAACGCCCTCCTCAGACCCTCAAAGGCTCTCCTCTGGTCCTCAAAGGGCCCCGGACCCCCAAAGGGCACCCCGGACCCCAGAGGCCCTCCCCCCGGACCCCCAAAGGGCCCCGGACCCCCAAAGGGCCCCCGGACCCCCAAAGGGCCCCCCGGACCCCAAATGCCCTCCCCCAGTCCTCAAAGGTCCCCCGGGACCGAGAAGCGCCGCGGGCCCGAGAAGCGCCGCAGGGATGTGCCGCGGGCCAGGAAAGCGCCGCGGGCCAGGAAAGCGCCGCAGGGGATGCGCCGCAGGGATGCGCCGCAGGTCGGGGGAAGCGCCGCAGGGGATGCTCCGCAGGGATGCGCCGCAGGAATGCGCCGCAGGGATGCACCGCAGGAATGCGCTGCAGGAATGCGCCGCAGAAAGTAAACTAAAAAGTAAAAATTTCGAAATGTTATCCCCCAAACGCCCTCCTCAGACCCCCAAAGGCCCTCCCCTGGTCCTCAAAGGTCCCCCGGGCTCCCAAAGGGCCAACCGGCCCTCAAGGGTCCCCCGGGACCCCAAAGGTCCTCCCCCGGTCCCCAAAGGTCCACTGGGCTCCCAAAAGACCACCCAATCCTCATGAGCCCCGGATCCCCAAACGCCCTCCCTGGGTCCCAAAGGCCCCCCCCGGTTCCCATACATGCGCACAAAAACTTACACACACACAAAAACTTACACACACTCACACACAAAAACATACACACACACATGAAAACAAACACACACACACGAAAAATTACACACACAAACGCAAAAACTTACACACACACACACAAAAACATACAAACACAAAAACTTACACACACAAAAAAACTAAAACAAGCACACGAAAACTTAAATGCACATAAAAACTTACATTCACACAAAAACTAATACACACACACACACACACAAAAAACACACACACACACACATTAAAAATAACACACACACGCAAGAAATAACACACACACAAACACACAAACACACACACACACACACAAAAACTTACACAATAACACAAAAAAAAAATCACACACACACCCAAAAAAACTTACACACACACACACACACACAAAACTTACACACACACACACGAAAACTTACACACACACACAAAAAAAAACACACACAAAAAAAACTAAACACACACACAAAAACAAAAACACACAAACACAAACACACACACAAACTTACAAACACACAAAAAAAACTTACATCAACAAAAAAAACCTTAGACACATAAAAACTTACACACACACACACACACAAAAACTTACACCCACATGCAAAAACTTACATGCACACAAAAACATACATACACACAAAAACTTACACACACACAAAAACTTACACACACGCACAAAAACTTACACACATACACAAAAACTTACACACACACACACGAAAACTTACACACACACGCCAAAACTTACACACACATGCCAAAACTTACACACACACACACAAAAACTTACACACACACACACACACACAAACTTACACATGCACACGAAAACTTACATGCACACAAAAACTTACATGCACACAAAAACTTACACACACACACACACACACAACACTTACACAAACACACACACAAAAGCAAAAACACACAAACACTCCAAAAA